>NC_068358.1:47057581-47155081 GCF_020536995.1 Dreissena polymorpha | reverse complement strand
CGGCCACGTGTCTAGCGACAATTTATGATGTTATGTTTAACCCATTTATGCCTAGTGGACTCTCCCATCCTTCTAAATTGGATCAATTTATTTCCAAAATTTGGGATTTCTAGTATACTTTTTTCTATATTTAGAATATTTCTTACAGAAATTCCTTTTTGCAAACAGCGCAGACCCTGATGAGACGCCGCATCATGCGGCGTCTCATATGGGTATACGCTGTTTGCCAAGGCCTTTTTTCTAGACGCTAGGCATAAATGGGTTAATTTTAAGTGCATTATATAATGTATGCTTACATTACCGTTTAAGCACCTTTTGAATGCGATTCAAATGTAAATTTTAAATCACACAATAAAACAGTTTGGCACATTATTTAATTTGGTGATGTGTACACGTTTTCTTTAGAATGAGAATTATTCTTGCATATTCATACGTTTTCGGAGGTTTACGTCTTTCACTCTTAAAGTCTTTTTCTGTTGAAGGGTTCTCGAAATAGTTTTCAAAGTGACAGGTTTGCGGCTGTGTGAAGCTTACACATAACTAAGTAAAATAAATTTAATTTCACTGTGTGTTTTTTAAATGGAATGCGCAGAAATATTTACAATATTTATGAGTTATTACTTTACATTATTCATTAAAAATACATTAACATATTTTGCTGATAATAGCTAAAATATATTTTTATCGTTTACTTAGCAATGCATTACACATCTGTGTCAATGCATACTAAACATTTATTCTTGGCATTAATAATAACATTAAATGGCAGTTTTTATCAGAGAAAAACTACTACTCCCTTATGGTTACTCTCCCATTTCATTTATTCGACATCCTTGTGCAGCGGCCAATAAACGAAATCCCGCTCTAATAGTATGTGGGCTTAAAAGGGGAACGAATTTACGCGAATGATAATAAAAATAAAATTCACGATGCGTTTTTCATTCATTTATAACATTCAGACATGTGAACGCATATACAAGTATAACTGCTCGGCTATTTGTTAAAAGGAGTAGATTTCCACACATCCACGCGAACACCACCAAACATTTAGAGCGTATATATACCAAAGTTCAAAGTTTATTGGCAATCGGCAATAAAAAACATGCCTTTAGCCATTTACAAAATAAGTATGGCAAAGACAATAAGAACGGTTTCACACACACGAAATATACATATAAATAGTCAAGCATAATATACATGCATATGTAAAATATAATTATGTGACGGAACATTGATATACTTTGGATTAAGGAACAGATATTTCTGTAAGGGTATTATTTCTATATAATATAGCTTTTTTAGGTATTTACAAATTCCTTATATATTATTAATTTTTTTTGATGACATAGAAGTTTGGAATAAATTTATGGTAGGCCAAGAGCTATGTCCAATAAATTTCAATCTAAAGTGTCTATAATTGTAACAACAAAGTAGGAAGTGATACTCAGATTCAAAAACGTTCATATTGCAGCATCGACAAAGTCTCTGATCACGATCAATACCTTGGAATCTACCCACTTCAATTTCTAGATGGTGCGATGATCTATACCAATAGGAACGAGTTTTCGTTAATTGCTTTCGGTCAACATGTCCGATGGGAAGAGAATTTTCTATTTTCTCAAATAAAAATGAAGAAAAATAATCCGATTGCTGCTTATTTGTGTGTGTTTTAATTAATATGTATGGTTAATGATATACATATCACGTGCACATTTTTTATTTCTGAAATATAAAGTGCGGATGTGCTTCAAACACTGGCTCTTTGATGCTGTAGTGAAAATGTGCATCTTTCCTTACAAAAGAACTCCGTTTATGAAATGTCAATATATACATGTAACGGTTAAATATTCTTTTTGTTCAGAATGCAGAAAACGTTCTGCATCTTCTTTGAAGAAAGTTTGCGAACTTGTGAACGTCATTGTTAACAAATATAATGACCGTATCCAAGAAACGAACATAAAAACAACAGCGACAGCACTAAATGACAGAAGGAACCTCCGTTGAAACGTCATAATTTGTTAACACGTAGAAAACTTAAAGCGAATCGGTGAATTGTTTTTTTGGCCACGAACGTAATAAATCTAACCGAAGAAATTTCTGTACAACATCTATTCTCACCTAAATAACAAGGTTAACCTGTCATTTCAATAAAAAGATTTTTTTTTAAACATGCGATGACCTTTGTAAACTTTACATGCATGCTATTGGCAGACTGTTTTTGCTCTTTGAACAAGAAAACTTTCAGTTCAGTGAATCCAGACAATAAGCTTTTACAAACACCATGTAAAGTTTAAAATAAGGGATTCTTTTTTATAGCTTATATACAATGACATGATTTTCTAAACGTGCATTTGATAAAATGTGATATCGGAATAACGAATGCAAATGTCGTTGTAAGGGAATTTCCGCAAACTACTTCATATATTGCTAAAACGATTATATAGGATATTGGCAACTACATGCTGACATATTACAAATGCATGTTGGTGTGGTAGCACATACCAGTAGCTTCATTGCATATGCCCTAAGTTGATAAGTTGATAAATCCTAATAACATATTTTCGTGCGTTTAAATGACAACGCGTCCATTTATTATCATGTTGATTCCAGTTCTTATCGCTTTAAAGTTTGTAATTCACAACTTAACACTAGCAAATACACTAGCAATTGATTGCACTAGTTATTACACTAGACATTCATCAAGACGAAAACAATAAGCACTTAGCATGTTTAAAGGTAAGATGAAACATAAAGTTAATCAAATGCGACACGACAATTTGTAATGTATAATTAATATAAATCAGAGAACCAGAAATAATTGGGCCTATTCTCGACTTTCCAATTACCCATGAGCCACCGCGCGCCCGGACTTCCGGTAAAAAAGTAAACAAAGACACAGCCGAAAATTAACGTTCTAATTCTACGCAGCGAAAGTGACTCGATTTGTGATGATAACTTCTACTTAAACGTAAGTTTTTATTGAAATCGATATAATTTATAAGAATGAATTAAACACTAAAACAAATATAAATAAATATGTTTGATAAAATGAAAGTAGATGTAGAAGTAAGGAAGTTGTACAACAGCCTACTTCCTAACCCTGATTTTTCGGCATTCAATAAATTATTAGTGTTATTACATTTTTGCGGTAGTGGGTAATAAATGATGAAATTGTCTTCCATCAACGTTGAATATGTATGATACACCTTAAATCTGTGTATGTGTATTTATTACATTGTAAAACCTTGTATTCAACGAGTAATCAAGGTCTGTTCATTTTATTATGTCAAAGGCATATTTTTGTTCCGGTTCATTAATCTGAGAATACTTCTCTCACAATTATGCAAACATTTAAGTAATATTGATAGAGAAATACGGCAATGAGTTTTACAAAAGATTATTATAACTAAAAGTTCTACACCTAAATATAATTAACCAAATACACCCCTGAATAATAACCAAATCATATAATGGTGGCTATATATAATGTCACAAATTATCCTAATTTTGGGGTATCACATAATTTTGGATAGAGCCATAAGAATTAAAATCAGTAGTATATTGAAAAATGCAATTTCGTTACAGATATCCTCACAACAAAAAATAACAATATCATTTTATTCTGTTTCAGATGGCTAGTAGCAATACCCATGTTCATGTATCGAAGTATTCATCATACAACCAGATTGCAGGGTTGAAGGCTGATGAACTAAAGAAGCTATGCGTCACCAATAACGTTGACCCAAAATTGCCAAAGAAAGCAAGGATTATTCTTGTTTGCCACATCGTTGGCATATCTACTGTCGGAACAAATCTGTCTGGCAATGTGTGCCTGCATTCAAATGTTAAGTCATTGACCAGTGCTCAGAGACACGAATATGAGAAGCTGACAGTAAAAAACATCAGCCAGATTACTGAGTGGACAAAGGACCTGTATAAGCTTCCAGCTGTTGAAGACAAGGATAAAAAGACATACCTTCTCAACACAGAACAGATTGACGAGGCAAGTGTTCGAACTTACAAACTCTCGAGGCCTTACCAGCTTAAACAGTTTGTTCACTCTGTGGAAGTTAATGAGAACATGCATTCAGAAACATTCATAATCCTTAAAGCGCAATGCAATCCATCACAGGCAACTAGTGCAGATGAAATCAAGCTTGTTTATGTGGTGTTGGACAAAATTACAGGGACACCCTATGGTGGATTCTGCACCTGCACTGTTGGTTGTTCTCAGACATGCGGGCATATAGGAGCCGTGCTGTTTGCAGTAGCAGACGCGCTGGCCAACGGAACTTGGGGTACAAAGGCGTGCACAGAGGAACTGTGTGCATGGACAGATCATAAAGGCAGCAAATGTTCACCCTCACTGTTTAGTGAAATTGCAGTGATGAAACAGGAGAAGACATTGAAAAGGACCACACAGCAGTATGGGAAAACTTTGCTGAAAAACACCCAGCCAACCAAGGAGGCACTAATGGAACTGCGTGCCAATCTCCTAATGGCTACGCATCATACTGGCCAATATTGCCCAGCTGTACATGTGCTGCACAAGTTTAGTGAGCAGGGCCAACTACCTTCACAGCTTTACCAGATTTTCTGCCAAACGACTGTGCAGAGCTGGCATATTCCTATGAGACTGTAGTAGAGAGTGCGCCTTCTTCCATTATGAGGGTACCCCATGCAACCTTCAAGACTGACCAGGAACCAGGCTTCGAAGAAGAGGTGGAGCGCCTCTATCAGGCATGTCATTCAATGACTGATATCAATGTAGTAGAACAAAGTACTCGTGGCCAAGCCAGTAATAAGGAATGGTTTGTCCAAAGACGTGGTGCCATAACAGCTACAAAATTGTTTGATGTTGAGGAAGACAAATTTCCCAGCATGCAAAGGGTTAATACCAAAAAACATAATAACTATAAAAACCTTTTTCCCAAACCTGACAATCATTACAATTAACAAAATTAAAGTTGTTTACAATGTTTGAAAAGAAAGCAACCAAAAACAGTGTAAACAAATTATAAACAGCAGAATTGCAACAGCTAAACATTTTGATTATCTCATATTTTACTTTAATTTGTAAATTTTAAACCAAACAATATGCTTAACTATAAATACAAGAATGAACACTTGAAAATTATTACAACATGTAAGTTCCATTTTTATATCCTGATTTAAATGTTAGCAATGTGCGATGGCAATTCAATAACGATTAAAAGCTACATTATGCCCAACAGCACTGACATTTTCCACAGAATTTTAACAAATGAATGTCAACCATATTTATTATCACGTCTTATCACAGTGTTTTCTGCCAACTCAAAACTTGGGGTACACGTTCATTTCTTCTAGGTTCTAATTATGGGAAGTTGAAAATTGGTAAGGTATGCACATGTTGTAAAGATTTGTTCAACCAAGTCCTGCATGTTTAGTCTTATAACGCGTTCTAACAAATAGAATGTTTTTATTCGCTGAATAATGCGTTCCACGTGAATCCTAGCCTTTGATATATACTCAGATTTAGATGCTTCTGCTGCAGTTATTTGAGACCGGTCACGTCCCTTAAATTCTGGAATCAAAAGAGAAACGCCCTTTTTCTTCAGGTCATTTGTTATCGTAAACCCTCTATCGGCCATAACACTGTCCCCTACCATGAGCCCACTGATTAATTGTTCACTTTCAAGAGTAATGTGCTTGTCGGAAGCACGTCCACCCCATGCCCTTGACACAAAGTTTACCGCCAGACAGGGTGAAAGTCCTACCAGAAATTTCACAGTGTCATTGTGTTTATAATTGGAAAATGTCTGCTTTCTGGCTTGCAAATTTGATGCTCTCTGCACCATCAGTTCCGTGCAATCAATGATCACTTTCAAATTATCAAATTTCTGGAAACATGGTGCCTTTTCATTTTTATTTGATTCCATTTCAAACAACAATTTAAGCTCGTTGGCTAAAAAATTCACCCATGTACTGAATATTTTGGAAATATGTGATGGGCTCGTGTCGAATGTGGTAGCCAAGTCTTCATTGAAGTTGCCAGTTTTCAATTTTACCAAGACCAAGAACAACTCTTCCTCAAATGTAAACCGTCTATCTGGACCCTTTGCTGCCTTTGTACCAGTACTTGTTGGTTTTCCTCGCCAATAGTTCAGTCCATCAGTCCATCCTAACCAAGGCTTTGAAAACCTGGTAATTTGGCAAGTTTGTATAAAATTGAAACTTCTCATCACTGTCTTTAACATTTTCCAGACGCAAAAGCTTTGACTTTAACTTTTTATTTTCATTTTCTAGCTGCCTTATCTGGTCTACACTACTTTCTCCCTGATCAAAGGGTTTCGATTTGATGTAGTCATGGTTTCCCAAACCGCTTTTCCACCCGTCTCCCCAGGATATTGCAGCTGTCGTGGAATCTTAGACCTGCGAGCATCTTGTTCGTCGATCTTCCTCTTTGTTCCCTTTTTAGGTACAGGTGAAGGTGTACACAAACCTAAAAATAAGACTCGCGTTTAATATTTCGAATGGTTCAAATCTTAAGAAATCCATATTATTATGTTATTTTAGATCTAGTATATTTAGTATATATATAAATAAATATTAACATCTCATGAACAATGTTTTCCACGTAAATGACATAGCTGCAACTTCTGCTGTTTGTATCTAGATGACATGTTTTAAACTTAAATATGCCTCGTAAGGTTTGTTTATCGATGAACAGTTAGTGTGGTATTGCTAGAAAAGGCATGCTTGGTCATATTCATAAATAATTACCTGCTTGTTCTGAAGTTTTTGTCACTCTTTTTGATGTGGAATTCCGTGGGAATATGGAAGGCACATATGACTGGTCAACAGGATCATCGCTTTTGGCACCTGAGAATAAAAAATTATGTTTTAGACAGTTCTATTTTAAGTTATTGTTAAAATATTTGCTTACTAAAAATGACTGCACATGACAGACTACGCAAATGGCATATTGCAACCCATTTTAGTGTTGTCTAAAGTTGCATTTAAGAAAGGGGAATTAAGAGGCGTGTAAACTTGTTTTTTTTTATAAATGCTGCAATTAATTTGATACATTCTTTACTACACCAATATCTAATGTATTTACCTCCTACGAAATGGTGTGAGCAGATCCGTGTATGGGACTTTGGAATGAATGGAACTGTTCTGCCATGGCCGTCAACTTCTCCTCGTCGTATCCTCTGTAACCAAAGCTTTTGCCGTTCAGGATTTGATGGCATTTGGTAGAATGCCACCTTCAATCCCAGGCGATTACACGACCCTCTAGAATTTGTGCAACCGGGAACACAACAATAATCACCCTTGTACCCTTTGTACTTCCCAACAATTCTGGGGGATCTTTTTTTTTTTTGACTGCCATCCATTGTTTTACTGAAACAAATATTTGCCAAGACTTCAAAACGTCCAGTCTAATAAATTGATCCTGAAAACTTCTAAACTTTTACCCCACCCACTTTATTACGTAGCAGTCGGAGCATAAAGTTATTTATTTCAATATAATTGCTTGTTTATAATTATGATTTAATGCATATCTTATTTAAAAGTACTAAAACTATCACATTGTGTTTGAACTCGAAAGTTGCTTATAGACTGTATTCAGAGGCGTATCCAGAATTTGTTCCGAGGGGGGCTCAACTGGGGAGGGTGCGGGAGGGGTGTCCCCTTCCGTCGTTGATTTTTTTTTTTTAAATGGTACCTTCAAATGATGCAATTTCATGCTATCTAATCAGCATTTTGCATGATAAAAGTGAATGTAAAACAAGAACTTGAGTTTAGACATCAAGTGTGACAGACACACAGACAGACAGACAGACAGACAGACACACACACACACACAGGGGTAAATCAAATGTCTCTCAAACCAGTATTTTGTTTTAATAACATTACTACGCTTAAAATAATTATAGACACGACTAAAATAAGAAAAAAACACAGTTTAATTGCATTAAAAATCTTACTTCAACAGAAATAGTCCAAATTTATGCCTTTTCCGTGCATTTTTTCGGTACTCTTCATTAAACTTGCGCATAAATTGCAGACCACTGCGCTAGTGTAAACACATAATTTCAAGTATTTGATTTATTTTACAGAAAAATCGTTTACTTTTCACGATTCCCAGAAATTGTTGCATGGAACAATCTGTGCGCGCACATCGCGAAAATATGAGACATGCCGATATTCACATGTTCAGTGGGTATACCCTGTCCCGATTTGATGATAATTTTATCAAATCTTTTAATAGTAATATATATGCCGAAATTGTATTGGAACAAATTGCGAAAGTAGTTTTTTTTCAGTTCTTGAGCACTTTTTCATGTCAATGTTGCTCAAAAGAAGATCGACCGTTAAAACAGAAACTTGTTAAACGGTAAATAAAAGTTATTAAAAAAGTAAAATTAATCTTTCGGTTTCTCTAAATTTGTTCAGTAAATCGAATTTTCGGACAGACAGACAGACACACAGGGGTAAATCAAATGTCTCTCAAACCAGTATTTTGTTTTAATAACATTACTACGCTTGAAAATAATTATAGACACGACTAATATAAGAAAAAAAAACAGTTTATTTGCATTAAAAATCTTACTTCAACTAAAATAGTCCAAATGTATGCCTTTTCCGTGCATTTTTTCGGTACTCCTCATTAAACTTGCGCATAAATTGCAGACCACTGCGCTAGTGTAAACACATAATTTCAAGTATTTGATTTATTTTAAAGAAAATTCGTTTACTTTTTCACGATTCCCAGAAATTGTTGCATGGAACAATCTGTGCGCGCACATCGCGAAAATATGAGACATGCCAATATCCACATGTTCAGTGGATATACCCTGTCCCGATTTGATGATAATTTTATCAAAAATTAATAGTAATATACATGCCGAAATTGTTTTGGAACAAATTGCGAACGTTGTAGTTTTTTTTCAGTTCTTGAGCACTTTTTCATGTCAATGTTGCTCAAAAAAAGATCGACCGTTAAAACAGAAACTTGTTAAATGGTAAATAAAAGTTATAAAAAAAGTAAAATTAATCTTTCGGATTCTCTAAATTTGTTCAGTGAATCGAATTTTCGAAGTTTTGTTGACCTCGTGTCTATTGAAATCGAGTACTCTCGCTTTTCGGATGTTACCTCTCGACTCCAGGTAAACAACGCGCGAAGTGAATGTCATTTGCGGATGTGTATGGAACTATCGGCTTGGTGTGGTTAAACACGCTCTAAATAAACAATTTTGACATGGATTTAACAGGAATGAAATAAATCTTTTTAGGTACATCGTTTATTGCGGCAATGTTTGAATTCATTCAGAAATTATTTTAGTTGTTTCCTTAACCGCTCGACTGAAGGTAATTGGAGGATATTGTTTTTCACAAGTCCCATGCGGCAGCCATTTGTAAACATTTACCTATAGCTAAATGTATCGATGAATTTCATAAGTTGAATGTATCTCCTTCAGCCAATCAAATAGCGCAGTTTATCACTTACAGTCAATGAAGCGTGCAGTTTAGCTGGCGAAGGTTAGATCGTCTGTACACATGCCTGTGGCTAATCACATAAATTGACAGCTGTTAATGGCCTAATTAGGGGAATATGACAGGAAATACACAAGTGGATTGGAACTGTAAGGGGCTCATTTTTTTAAAATCATATCTAGCCAGCAAGCTGGGGGGGCTTTAGCCCCCTAGCCCCCCACCTAAATACGCCTCTGGTATTACGAAAACACTAAATATTGACAATTTACCTGCGATATGTCAACGGTTTTCTGTTTTCAACCGGAAGACCGGGCGCGCGGTGGCTCATGGGTAATAGGAATAAGGCGAATTAAACATCATTGTTGACTTTTAATCCACTGTCTATATTTGTCGAAAAATACCTGTCTTTGAAAATCATTAACCCTTTGCATGCTAGGAAATTTGTCGTCTGCTAAAATGTCGTCTGCTGAATTTCTAAAATTAGCAGTTTCTTCGATTTCAAATTAGAATCGTCAATCAATATTTTGTTGATTTTACGCAGTTCAATGATTTTTTAGATTTCTGAACATTGAAAACGACGTATTAACTGCATCAGTAACGACGGTTTGCGCGCTAAATGAAGAGACATATACATGTATTAGGGCCGGTACCAGACATGCATTTGGTATGCGGTTTGAGTAAGTTGTTTGGTTGATGGATTGATTGATTGATCAGTCGATAGATTGATCGGTGGATCAAAACTTTATTGAATCTTAAATTACTCCTTTAATGGGTTTGTAAAATACGTGGCCCGTTACATTCAATCAACCTGAAGACAAAAGTATGGTTCTTGTGGACTTTGTAAGCCTATTAGCAACCCGCAATAACCGAGGGCCAAGTGCGCGTTAGAAATTGAATATTAATCAGACCGCATCCGTAACTGGAAATCATGTGATGACTATCTAGTTCAATAAATAGTTTTTGTAACACAAAAATTACAATAACAGCATTCATATATAAAAGTATACAACTATGAAAGTAAAGGTTACGGAACACGACAGCAGAGGACCTTAAAATTGACATTTTTATACTCCCTACAATTTTTCGTATACTAATAAAAAATCATTGCTTTATTGCAGTCATCAGTCGTGGGTACACGCGTTCCTCACCTCAGCGGACCTGGTTAATACCCACTCGGTACATGTTGTTAAGTTGTTGTTTACAAACTGGGCATGGGTGGTGGTCCTCGGTTCCCCTTATGATCTCGCCAAGTAAGCGGATTATATTCTCTCACAATCGTCAAAAGTACGTAAACACACAATAACGCAAACAACACAATCACATTGCATTCGCGCACACAAATATAATCGCACATAGACACGCGCATGCCGGCATGCACACACGTGAGTATTGAGCAATTACCAAGTGGTCGTACTCCCAAGTACCATTATGCCTTGCAATATGCAAATAAATCATATACTTTAGTTTAAACTATTCTGAACGAATGCATTTGTTTGTACTCTATCAGCAAAATCAGCTCGGACTCCAATATTATTGTTTCGACAAAAGTAGTATACACGCCGGAGATCATCGTACACCAGCAAGAGTTGTCTCCCTGTATAATAATTTGCGCTAGAACGTCAAAATCATCATTGGCTCCATGTAATAAAATCAAAGCGCTGAAGGTATTGCAGTTGTTCACTCTTTGAATGTATGTAATATTACTTACAGTCACAGGATCATGAGAATATGAAGTTCGACATTTTAATGTAAGCCAATCGAACGGCCACGAAAAAGTCAAACATTAATTTAATTTACTTTAAATTGTCTACAGTGGTGAAATTTTGAAGAAAAAAAAACATCAAGAAGGAACATGACGTTGATTTACAAGCTCTCATTTTATAGAGGATTATCACAAAGTCCACCATGATTACAAAGATGAAAAAAGATGACCTTTGTTTTTTAATTATTTCAATGCTCAATACTTTCTCATCGTGTACATGCATTCCAATTTAAATTATTCATCACCAAATACTACATGCACTGAGTTGCACGTCTATATTTAGTTGCAACAAGCACGCTTTTCATGCGTGGAACTTTACAGGTGACAGCATCAATTCCGCGCTCTTATTAAAACACGTGTGTTACACGGCGTACATGTATAGTGAATGGTGAACCCTGTAGATGCGTGCGAAGGGACTTTAAGTAGCAAATATTAGCACGTTGCTATAGAAAAACGAAGTGTACATGTACTGGAATTTAATTGCTACCAAGTTAATTGTTTAAATGTTATTTTTTCACAACTTACTCGCCATAAGGATTTAATTGCTCACCATTTGTTTTTAACTTTTCATAAGTAACTACTGCTTACAGTTAAAAGGTGTGAGGATGATGGGCCGACATTTCCTTCAATGTACTGTATTGATTACCGTTTGATATGACGTAAATGGTAAAACTTTATTATTTGTTTATCTATCTGGAGTAAACGCTCACTTCATTGACCGACGTCAATAAAAAAAAGTCAACAGTCAACACAGCCTTCATTAGCATTCAAGGAACCGGTTGAACGGCGAAAACCACAGTTTGGCGACTAGAAATTAACCGGAGAATTTCTCGTGACGCATGTGTGTCAGAACTCATGACTCTGTTATGTGGCTTGAATATTAGATAAGTTCGTCATGCAATCTCTTATCAGTGGATGATCTACAACCCCATCGGGCGTTTATGGCGATTACGCGTAGAAGAAGGTACCTAGTGGTCCTTTAAAGTGTGTGTGTGTAATTCAGAAGTGAACTTTGAGGGGGAAATATATAAATTTTAGCCGAAGTAGGTCAAATTTACCTCGACTGCCCGGGTATTAGCCAAAGAAATAATTTTGATCCAAATACGTATGTACCAGTACACGGTGGTTAATGAGACCCTAATGTGCACTGGTAGACAATTTAAAGATAAATCATGTCTGGTTGCCGTTAAAGGACAAGGTTACTCCACCAAGGGAGTGCTGACAATTTAAAAAATACCTTCTTCCCGCTCCTCGCGCGCTGCGCGGCCTTTATGGCCTCTCTAGACGTCACAAGCCGTCGATCTGAACCCCAGAACGAAAATGTTATGTAAAGTATACTCTTCCGCGCCGCAGACTCTTTCTCGGCATACGGATTGAGTGTAACTTGGTGAACGGTAGTACCCAGCACACCGATTTTCGAAACACGACTATTAACCTTAGTTAAGCTTAGTCTAGCGAACAACTAATAACGAAGCACATGTATGGAACGCCAATGCTGCCTTCTGATGGCACTGGTCTTTATGTTCTGTACATTTACTAAGTTGTTTTGTGTAAACTACATTTTGACCTGTAGAAACATCATTTCGTTCTGTACATTTTTCAGTATACTATGTGCATTTGCAATATCGTTTTGTACGAACGACATTTTGTTAGGTGCATACATCATTTCGTTCTGTGCATTCGTCATTATGTTGTGTGCATTTACTCACAGGTGGAAGTAACGTACCCAGGATAGTATTTTTCATATATATATTTTTGTTTGAAAGTCTGTAGAAGATTTATTCGGGTTGACAAACGGACTCGAAATATTGCTCGGTTTTCGACCGACTGTGAGTTAACGGCTGGACAGATTTTTTTAAAGTGAACTTTTTTTGAAAGGATGTCCATTGCCCATAGGAGGATAAATGGATGCTTTTGATTAAAGCTACTTTAGACATTTTTGCGGCCCGCGAAGACAGGTCTATGATAAATTCTAGTTAATGACCTTGTTATGATTCCAATATCAGAGGGTGGGGATTTTTTTTTCACGGCTCTTTGTCAATTTTTTTCTCATTAAACATGATTTTATATATTTATTTGAATATATTGGGCTCTTAAAACAATAAATAACAAAAAATACTATCCAGGGTATGTTACTTCCACCTGTGCATTTACTAACTCGTTCTGTATTAACGACATTTCATTTAGTGCATACATTATTTCGTTGTGTGCATTTGTCATTATGTTGTGTGCATTTGTCAGTCATTATGTTGTGTGCATTTGTCATTATGTTGTGTGCATTTGTCATTATGTTGTGTGCATGTGTCATTATGTTGTGTGCATTTGTCATTATGCTGTGTGCATTTGTCCTTATGTAGTGTGCATTTGTCATTATGTTTCGTGCATTTGTCTTAATGGTGTGTGCATTTGTCATTATGTTGTGTGCATGTGTCAATATGTTGTGTGCATTTGTCATTGTGTTGTGTGCATTTGTCATTATGTTGTATGCATTTGTTAATATGTTGTGTGCATTTGTCATTATAATGTGTGCAATTGTCATTATGTTGTGTGCATTTGTCATTATATGTTATGTGCATTTTAGTAACTTGTTCTGTACTAACGACATTTCGTTCTGTGAATTTGTCATTGTGTTATGTGCATTTACTAATTCGTTCTGTTCAAACGACATTATGTTTTGTGCATACATCATTTCATTATGTGTCAACGTCGTTATCATGTTCGGATACATTACACTGGGCAATAAAAGAGATAACACCGGTGCGAAAAAATTGTATGTATAGGTGTGTGCGCGCGTGTGTGCGTGTGCGTGCCTGCGTGAAGTGTGTGTGAAGTGTGTGCATATGGGAAAATGTAATCAACGAGAAATTAATATTCTTAAATACTTTCTGTAAATGAATAATTGTTCCTTGAGACCATTTCAATATTGAAAGAGAAATTAATAATATAAGAGAAGTCATGCAATAGAGTTGCTTTTCATGAATCTTCTATAACACTGTTACAGTACTCTTACGTCCGTCAAAGTCTACATGTTTCGCATGATGATGCAGAAATGCAATATACTAGTACATACCATAGTTGTTTGAAGGCCTCATTGAAAATAAGATTGCCATTGTTAAACTGTTTGCATGACTTTTTATCAATGTGTTGTCTTAATGAGTTACCTTCAGAAAATAAAGAGATTATTATTATTATTATTATTATTATTATTATTGTTATTATTATTATTATTATTATTATAATCAATTGGATAATTAATATTGGATATATTGACTACTTAGAGTTAATAACTTACACCTTATTTGCATACACCTCATTGTCTTGATAAATAGTATTAAAGGGGCATTTTCACGTTTTGGTAAATTGACAAAATTAAAAAAGTTGTTTCAGATTCGCAAATATTCGCTTTAGTTATGATATTTGTGAGGAAACAGTAATACTGAACATTAACCATGCTCTAAAATATCAATTATATGCATCTTTTGACGAATTGAAAACCTGAAAATAAATTATAAAGCGTTGCAACGCGAAACGATTGAATAATTTGGAAAGTTCTGTTGTTGTCGTTATATTTTGTGAAACTATGAGGATTGCTTATATAAAGTGAAAAATACAAGCTCTCATAGCATGAGCACGGATGGTCGAGTGGTCTAAGCGGAAGACTTTTACATCTAGGACTCCAGGGGTCAGTTGTTCGAGTCCATCTGAGGGTTACTTTTTTTTCTTTTTTTAATTGTGTTCTTGTTTTTTACTTGAGATTTTTATGTCAAATGTTTACATTTATCAATATAAAGCATTTAATGGTACACTTCAAAACATGCCAAAATCTGTTTTAAAAGGCCCCTTTAACTTACAGCTAGCAATATAGGTCGAAAAGAAATTCAAGACCAGACAAAGACACATTTGCATCTTTAATTTCGGATCTCTAGATTTACCGAGAGAGCGCGCTTTCGGTAATCGAACCAAAAGCGCAATAGACAGATGCGTTACCTATACAATATTATTAGCATTAGCTATGTCAATATGTATTAAAGTGTGATAGGTTGTTGAAGTTCATTGAAATGCAAATACGTTATCCTGATTTATAAATATTGTTCCATCGTGCCAATAGATTCTGATCAATGAAATTGTGTATAAAAGCAAAAATAATGAAATTATGAAAGGAATTTAACAAGTTTTCTTTAATGACCGATTCATCAAATTAACAAGAATCCGAACCAATAAACAGAATGTATTCAGCACAAAACAACAAAATTACAGTCTAAATGTATTAGTGAGACAAGTAGAATACATATAACATGTTCAATTAAAAAATGTTTCCGTAACGTTAGCAAATAATGTAAATCCTAAAAAACTCAATATCTTTTAAAAAAAAGATTGCTCAAAACTCTATTTTACTATATAACATCTGGCACCTATGGTATTTTTACCACTTTACTTCTGGCATTTTTACCTCTGGCATGTTTACCTATGGCATTTTTACCTATGGCATTTTTACCTATGGCATTTTTACTTCAGGCATTTTACCTATTTTACAAATAACTAAGTCGACTTAAAGTATGATTTCTATTTTTGTTTTATCAACAATGAAAGTCATGCGCAACGGCTGCCCCGATTTCTATGTGTTTGCATGGGAAATCCGTGCGCAGCTCGTTGACCGATAGCTTACGTACTCTAAACACCAGTGTTGACGAACGTCTAGCGAAGACGTTCCGATTCGCTAACGTATTGAAACGCAGATAAACAAATGGTCGACATTTTTGTTTTATCGCTACACATTTAAACATGTCCAGCCTCTTCCGACAAAAAAAAACTTATCGCAGAAGTTGATAACGGTCATAAACGCATATATCCGAACACACAATGAAGCAGAACCTACTAATTCTTTTTGGAACAAATTTTTATCCCCACGTTTTTCGGAGAAAAAGTGGGGATATTGTATTGATGTGCGTCTGTCCGTCCGTCCGACCTGGCCACCTGCTCCTCATACACTATTAGCACTAGAACCTTGAAACTTACATACATGGTAGCTATGAGCATTTGTGCGACGGTGACAGTGACGGAATTTTGATCTGACCCCTGAGTCAAAAGTTATGGGGGTTGGGGCGGGGCCGGGTTAGAGATTTTCACTCATTTTTTAATGTTATTTTACATTAACTTCTTCATTTTTGCACCGATTAATACAAATTGATCCTTAGCCTATCTTATGACACTAAGGTAAATCTCAACTATGCATAGCCCCATTACCAACCCTGGGGCGCCCCGGCCACATAGGCCACGCCCACCCAAAATTGCCTTTTACTATAATTTCTTCATTTCTACACCGATTCACTTCAAATTCATACTGAACCTCTCTTATGACAATACGGTCAATTTCAGCTATGCATGGTCCCATTACCAACCCTAGGACACCCTGTCCACTTAGGCCACGCCCACCCAAAATTGCCTTTTACTATAATTTCTTCATTTCTACACCGATTCACTTCAAATTGATACTGAACCTCTCTTATGGCAATACAGTTAATCTCATCTATGCATGGCCCCATTTCCAACCCTGGGGCGCCCCGCCCAAATAGGCCACGCCCACCCAAAATTGCCTTTTACTAAAATATCTTCATTTCTACACCGATTCACCTCAAATTGATACTGAACCTCTTTTTTTGACAATACAGTCAATCTCAACTATGCATGGCGCCATTACCAACCCGGGGGCGCCCCGCCCACATAGGCCACGCCCACCCAAAATTGCCTTTTACTATAATTTCTTCATTTCTACACCGATTCACTTCTTATTGATACTAAACTTCTCTAATGACAATACGGTCAATCTCAACTATGCATGGATCCACTACCAACCATTGGGCGCCCATGGGTCAAACATGCGGCGTGGGGATACGCGTCGGCCTCTGCCGCGCCATTTCTAGTTCTGAATTGCTTCTCGTCAGTATATTAAAGTAAACGTCCGTGAAGTTCGTTTTCGTGTGAGGAGGATATTCGGTTTTCGCCCGAAACAAAGAAAAATAAATCCGAATGCTTATTTTTGTGTTTCTTTTTATCAATATGTGTGATTGATGATAAACATACCACGTGCACATTTGTACTTCTGAAATGTTAGGTGCCCATGTGCTTCAAACACTTGGCCCTTGATGCTGTAGTGGAACTGTGCAGTTGCCCTGTAATTTTTAGCAGTCAATAATTACGAAAGTATCCGGTTTATTAGGAGTACGATATATAAATATAACGGTCAATGAGTCGTTTTATCGAGCTGTTAAGTATATGTCTTTCATTTTCTTCGACAACAGTTAACCCATTCATGCCTAGCGTATAGAAAAAAGGCCTTGGCAAACAGCGTAGACCCCGATGAGTCTCATCAGGGTCTGCGCTGTTTGCTTACAGGAAT
This sequence comes from Dreissena polymorpha, assembly GCF_020536995.1. Taxonomy (NCBI): domain Eukaryota; kingdom Metazoa; phylum Mollusca; class Bivalvia; order Myida; family Dreissenidae; genus Dreissena; species Dreissena polymorpha. The sequence continues at coordinate 47,137,439 of NC_068358.1, read as the reverse complement.
TTATGTAAGAAATATTCTAAATATAGAAATAAATATACTAGACATCCATAATTTTGGAAATAAATTGATCCAATTTAGAAGGAAGGGTGAGTCCACTAGGCATAAATGGGTTAAGAAACGCAATTATTGAAACGGAAACAACAGCAACACTGATGGACGCAACTTCCTCGACCGAAAATTCATCATTTATTAACACTTTAAAAACAAAAGGTGCATCGGTGTAACCGTAGGCTCTTTAACTTGACTGAACTACTTAACTGTAAATTGTGCAAAACAGTGATATGTATACTATTTTGAGCCACGTACGTAATAAACCTTACAGAAGATCTGTCAACATGTTATTATCAAAAATATCAGTGTTAACCAGTCATGTCAATAACAGGAATTTTCCGTCAGATACAGGGTGACCTCTGTGAGCTATACATGTATTTTTTATCGTAGGTTCAACGAGGAAACTTTCAGTGCAGTGAATCCAAATCGGAAGCTTTCAATAATACATGTTTCGTACAGTTTTAGATAAGGGATTCTTTGTATAGCTTATGCACTGAACAGACTGTCTTAATGTCCATTTGATAAAATGTGATATCGGGATAGCGAATATTTGTGTGAAATTGTCAATTTTTGAAGAAAAAAAATCTTTTCAGAAAAGTTGATTAGTTAAATCGTTAAAATTTGATTATTTTTCATTCAAATGATGTTTTTACTAATTTATATCATAGACACATCACGCTAACCATCTGTGCCATCTGTACTCAGTTCTATGTTTTTTAAATGCATTGCATGGCTACCTTAATTGCACAATAAAGGTTTACGGCAATAGAATTTGTTCGCATCAAAAATTACGTGCGAGCTTTCGGATTGCACTCCCGGTGTACTCGTCATTGTATTTAAACTCATATTAAAATGTCTGTTTTGCATCAAATCACATTATTGTGTATTAAATTATAAATTTGAATGGATAATCCGCAATTATAGGAATAATGGTAGGTGTCTCATCGAGATGAATACGGCTTTATGTCAGTCATCCTTTGACGTTGCTGTTGTTAAAGAGTTTAATTCCTTCTGCGCCTACGGCTTTATTTAATAACTCAGATCTTTGACTCATCAGATGGTAAATTTTATTGCAGGAAAATTACAGGGGCCATGATATATTTTCAAAGCATAGATATCCTTATTTTGGATTTTTTTTGTTTAGAGTTTGTAGTCCTTCTGTGCCTAAGTCTTCATTATTTGAAAACTCTGATATTGGCTCATCGGATGGTATATTTAAACGCATGAAAATTACCATAGGCATGAGATGTTCTTAAAGCCTAGCTATCCATATATTTTTGAACTACATTTTTGAAGCATATGTGTATGCTATTTTTCTGTCATGGGTGTGCGAGTGTATACCATAATTTGTAAAATAAGAGATTCGTCTGCCATCTGATGTCGTATGATGTCAAAGTCCGCAAATGCACGTCAGTACTTTTTAGCTAATATAGAAAAGTCGCGTTCCAAATTTGTTTAATATAACTATTGAATCGTTCACTTCTGTTCGACTATTGAGTACGTTTGATCGCAAACAATCAGGAACATATCCTACTGTGTAAACGTGTAATAATAGTTAAATTCTCGAAATAGTAATACACGAAAACATGTATATGTAATACGATAAGGGCCGTATGCAATGGCCGTTGAAGTTCATCGCAGACCAGCCATTTGTAGGTAATTTGTCAAATGAAGTCTGCTGTCACATTTTGGGACACACATCTTATCAAATTTCCATCACAATATGTCGAGGATAAGGACGCTCCTTGTCGTGGTAAGTTAGGTATTTGTCTTATTTAATTCAATATATCCATTCATCATTTATTTGTCTAATTAGTACCTGTTTCAATTAATAGATTTTCTTGAACTTGATTTTACAGACGTGTATTCTAGAAATGTATTGTACAATCATTACTTTATGCACAATTAATAAGGATGCGCATTTGTTGATGACAATAAAAAGGATAGTATTTGTTGTCTTCAAATTGGTAATTAATAGAAAAAGACTTTTTAATTCCATGTTTATTTAATTGAGTTATACATTTTGTAATAACAATAACACAACTGCTTTATAAAGCCCATTTATGCCAAAATGAAAATATTTGTTATAGCAATATAAAGCAACTGCACTATATCTTGCGCCTTAGCCTTTTTCTCAATGTGATGACCTCTTTTAGATTGCGCTGTGGTCGGCTACAGAAGCAGATTCGACATGTGAGTCATTTAAAGAAATTTTACCGGTTTAGGTATATAAAAAGATGGTCCACTGGTATGTTTAAACGATACTACCCCATTCACCAACCTAACTAAAATCGGAATGATCGAGTTTGATTTTTTTTCTTAACACCCGATTCATTTAAATAAATGTAAACAAGTCTTTAACATGTGAAAGTTTACGTATTATTTCACAGATTACCATGGTCGCAAATTCGTGTTTGGAATACCAGAAAATAGCAGCCCTGATGGTACAGACGTAAAGCTGCACATTTCAAGCATGTTCGATGCCCATGTCTCCGTCTCTGTGTCTGGTATCGGGTTCCTTTCAAATCTAACAACAGGTGCACAATCTTCACGCGTTGTAACTTTACCTTACAGCTGCATAGCAGTTGGAAACGGGGTATCAAAAAAAGCCATTCACATTGAAAGTGATCGGTCTATATCTGTGTATGCAATGATTCGCGAGAAGTTTTCTTCCGACGGGTTTCATGCCTTACCTGTTACCTCATCGTCCACCGATTTTTTTGTAATGTCTTACCTGCCCACAATGGGCGGAAGTGAATTTGTAATAGCTGCATCAGAAGATGATACCCAGGTCGATATCCATCTGAACTTTTCCGGTGCCGCTTTAACTTTCAATGGCAGAAGTTATTCAAGCAGAGACAAGATTCGTGCAACACTGCAATCCATGGACGCATTACAACTACAACACTCTTCGGACTTGTCCGGTACAAGAATCTCCAGTGATAAGCCTGTTTCAGTCACTTCTGGAAACATATGTGCGGACATTCCTCATGGTGTATCGTCATGCGATTACATTGTGGAACAAATGCTTCAAGTAAAGGATTGGCAACATGAGTACTTCACAGCTAAACTTAAAAGCAGGGGGCATAACCGATTACGGGTACTATCTGGAACAAATAATAATCACGTGAATATAGGTGGCAATCAAGTAACCTTAAATCAAGGTGAAACCATTGAGCACGTACGTTCAGAAGATTCAGCTACACGAATTACAGCAACATATCCGGTAATGGTTATGCAGTATTGTGAGGGAACTGAGGCGGATTCTGCTACTGGAGATCCTTGTATGATATGCATCCCTGGCGTCAATGGCCAAAGTAGTGATTATGTATACGAAACCTCTTCTCCCTTCGCCGCACATTACGTCACAATTACCATAGGTACAGACGATGCAAGTGGACTTTTAATAGACGGAACTGTTGTTCTTCGATCGGATGAACTACGGATTATGGATTCAAACAATACAAAATCGGTAACTTAAACACGCTTATTATGTGAACTATGTTAAAAGAATTACTTAAGCGAAAACGATTGGATGTTTAATTGCTCAGTATATATGTATTGCGCAATGGTATTTAATGAAAGCTTTCCCGTTTTCAAATATCTCCTACTGCAGTACCTTTGCTGAAATAAAGTACATGATTATGCTATGTTAAGCTCTAAAATGCATGTATTGCAGTACAGCGTCATCCGAATATCCGTTTCGCAGGGTCAACACAATATCAAGCACATTGGTCACGCGGGGTTTGCCGCAATTGTTTACGGGTTCGGTCCGTATGAATCGTACGGATACCCATTGGGACTTGGAACACATGGTATATGTTTTGGCCTACATGTGTCGTAAAACCTATTCTACACGTTAGCGTCATTACACGTCGTTTTTTCGACGCTATTTCATGGGATTAAAAATCACGCCATGGCTATAGTGCCGACTCTTACATAATGTAAAAATCGACCAAGCAAAGTTGAGAGTGTACACATTTTGTGACAAGGGCGGCCCTTCAAACCAGAATAGCCTATCTTCCTATAACACTCGTATTTCATTTTTTTGAATTTTGGTAAATTGTGATCTTTTAAATATTGATGTTTTAAAGTTAGTTTCGCACCAGGATATAAATTTAAGAATTTAATCAGATTCTTGAAAGACATTTATGTAGTTGACAGAAAAATACGCGCGAACAAAACATCACTTTAACATAGATTTAAATGTTTTAAACACTATATTCAGTAAATCGAAATTCAAGTTGCTAACAAATAAAACATGTCATTTGAAATGACATTAGTGATTATATTATTTCCATTGCAAATGTACACTCTTATAGAACTATATATCGGCTCTAAGACCGAAGGCAGTCAATGGTGTGAGTAAACGTTGCGTGTACTGTTTCTTGATTTGCAAGGTCCTGAAGCGATCCGTTTGACAAATGGGACGAGTTCAAAGTCAGGTGTTTTAGAAGTCAATGTTGATGGTCACTGGTTTGGCATCTGTGCGGGCGGGATCTCGACCACGGAAGTGCATGCTTTGTGCGGAAGACTTGGTTATGACAAGTATGGCCTTCCGTAAGTAAGACATATTTTAGATTTGTCATTTAAATCCATATCATTTTAACCATTTAAATCCATCCATAACGATTACAGCGACGTTTTGCTGTCATGAAAACATTTTCCAACAACTGTCGTTAAAAGTTATTGTATATGTGTTTTGCTTAAGGTCCCAGTCGATATCCGCCGTAAGTACTCCGACACCAATGAGCACATTGCATGCAATTCGTTGTGATGTCTCTCCGCAGTCTATAGATACATGTACATTCACCAAAAACACGGGCACATGCACCAACGCCGTCCATGTTGACTGTAGTAGGTATTTGTTCGAGTTTGTATACAGTTTATTTCATAACATAAGAGTAAGGCTCAAAGCCCATGACTACACATATAGTACAAACATATATTCGCAGTATAAATATTTCACTATGTAGATTTTAAATGTATTCACAAATAGTTCATAACTGGGTACAAAACTGTAACACAGCGATGCACGGACTGATCCTATTGACCTAGACCCTTCAAACATACGCCGCTGTCTCAGATGATCTCAATACATCACTTACGGTCACGGCGGCTTTTATTGATTAACTGCCTTTCAGCCCCAACGTTGAACGAGCTTGTCACTGTCTCGTGTACGTCCACTAATTGGCACGTGGATGTCGACATGGACAAACTGAACTACAGGTGAGTAATTTAAGCAGGCCAGATAGTTTTTAGGTTTATTTGTTTGGATTAATTGATTAAGAACGCATTGAATGCTAATAACCATGCGATTATTTCAATTTATATGTAGTCCTAAAAACCTTATTATCCAGTACGTGTCCAGTCCATGCATTTTATCAGATTTTATCTACCTATAAACGCTGGACAAACACATAAAAAATAACACACTAAGCTTTGATTATGTTACCCGAATCATGCGAAACTTGGTCTAACGCCATATGCGACCAGAGTTGCTCCAGCCGGCGCAGTCTGGTCATGAGCTACCCCTCAGTCAGTGAGACCACGAAAGTTTGGTCAGGAGTTACGCTAACCGCATATGGCATAAGACGCATTTTGGTTTGACGGTTTAAACCCCCAATGCTTTGCATTAACCGTTCCAAGACGGTGACCCCAGCTTTATTCTTATATGTGTTTATGTTGTTTTATATTGTGCTGTTTTGTACTGTTTAGGCAATTGGTCACTTACCTTAAATAAAGGACCAAATAATTGTATATTCAGTTTTGTAATGAGAATGCAATACTGCTCCAGCAGCTGAAGTTTCACTTCTTTATATTTACGCGACTCATATTGAGTTGTAAAGTTTAACCGAGACTTATGTTTGCAACCAAAATCTACGAGACTTATGTTTGCAACCAAAATCTAACGGAGTTTATGTGAAAGTATCATCTTTGCTCCTAATGACTTTGAGCAATGTTTTCAAACGCATATCCTTGGATGATTGGCGTTGACGTAAACTCCATTTTCATTTAGCTACATATTTTAAATTATGAAAGTGTCAGTACTGCATACAAATACAATATAAATAGGTAACTGCAAAAAGCAATTTACCCGCCTATGTACATAAATATTCAGATATCCCGGTTCATTATCCACCGACATATATTTCGGCGACAATTCCTGCCTTGGTACCGAGGTTGGACGTCACCTCATATTCGATTACGACATTAACCGCTGCCTGACAACCGACTCGGTAAAGATTTGTCCACGTCACTTACACATGTTAAAGGATCACCGTCGATAACTCGGATATTTGTAGCTCAATATTTTCAAAACAGCGCTCATATTTGAGGGGAAATTGCCTGGCCAGTTGTATGCGTGCACTTATGCACATATCGTCCCATAGGTCCATAAAGGTATCACGTGCCTTCTAATTTCAATGTAACATGGTACCGTTTTGCACCAAGGGGGTGATATGCATGTAAGAATTGTTTGTTAAGTAAAGCCTGTGGTTATTAACACTACAGAAATAACATTGAGACTTGTCTTAAAATTTCCGAAATTTGATACTTTTTTTTATGTTGTTATTTTAACTTTTGCCTTGTTTACGTTAAATGTATAAATGTGAATGGACTAAAACAGTCAGACACAGGAATTTGAGTTGGTGTATACAGTGTACATGAAACTTCATAGACGCGTTTCTTTAAGGGAATAGCAAAGAGTGCATTAAGTTAAAACAGGCACGATCTTCCATAACACTCCGACTGAATGGTATACGCGATCGTTGCCAGTTATTAATGCGCTTATTCGAAAGTTGAACAAAATTTCGAAGCTTATCTGTAAAAATACTTATTCGTCGCAAAATGGTTACGTAAATGTATATACATTTCATACGTATTGTTTTTTTCAGTAGATTCTAAAGATATAATACAAACATTATAATCTCCTTTGATAAGTAATTATAATCGAGCTTTGTTCAATTCTAGAACTGAGAAATATCCACTGATCAACCGAAATATATTTGTTTGGCATGAAAATATACCAGACATTTATGATTGCTTTGACGCAATATACTGGTGATCTACCTACACAAATCAAATGCTAATAAGCAATGAACATACGTTACAAAGCACCTCCAAAAAGAGGTGTGCTTTGATGATAACAGGCCATTTACTAATAATTTCTATGATATAATAATTATTTCGTTCATAATACTTTTACAGTCAAGCGAAAAAGAAATACTCTACAAGAACCAACTTGTTTACGCTTACCATGACCCAAAATTTACATTCATCATTCGAAACATCAATTGGACGCTTGATGTCAACTGTCACATTCAGAGAAACCAATCCATTGACAGTCACGTGACCTACAACCAAACCACGGGTGGTAATCAAGGCTCTCTCAACTCAACGCTTGCATACGAAATAGAGACACAGTTTTTCATTGACCCAAATTTCCAACAGGTATCTAACATATAAACAAATACTTCACGTTTTTTATGAGCAAAATAAAGACACTATTCTAGTTTCCAATCAGCTTTAATACACTTACACTTTAGCATTTTGTCAGAAGGGGATCCTGTATCTAATGGTATATAAAACAACAGTGTATGGGTCACATGTAACATTATTTTTATTCCAAAACAAATCCGACAAGGTTTTAAAACAAATATAAAACATATTGAAACATGTGTTTTCAAAATGCTGCCAACTCATTGTTGACAGAAAACGAAATCAATCTACATTTCTTATAAAAATGTAACAAAACACAAATTGCTTAATGTTGCATGTATTAAAGCAAATATCCGGTAACCCGCTGGACGTCGGGGTCGGTTCGAACGTGTTCGTGAAAACATTCGTGCAGAACGTGGAGTGGACTGTGAAAATGAGGCTTCATTCCTGCTACACGGACCCAGCCATTGGAGGAGCCGGGGGAAGATATTACCTAATCAAGAATGGGTAATGGAATAATTACACTATATTTATACGTAGTTTTCATAGATTAATACAAATGTATCACAATCTTCTCAAACTTTGATACAATGTATGCACTCCGTTTGTCCTTCAGTCAAACTGAACACATAACACTAATTTTCAAAACTTTATAATTACCTATTTTTTCATTTTGATAGTACTTTCAAAACAAAATCTAAAACGGTTACACAGTCTTTATTATCACGGCGGTAGATTACATAATACTGCATACTCGAAACTGGAGCTTATGAATGTATCAAAATGGAATATATCAACAGAACTGACATCGCTTAACAGACGTTTATATTTCTGCTACTCATGTATGATATGGTTTCTTGGGCAGGTGTGAAATGGACGCCAACACACATTTCCTGTCCCAGACTGACCACGAGACGACGTTCGTTTTCCAAGCTTTCCAAATGACCGGAACTGACCACCGGCTCTTTGTCAAGTGCGACGCCACATTATGTGATACCACCGATACCACTTCCTCTCAGCAGTGCGATCAAAATCCGCACTGCTCATAGTGATAAGAACTCGTCTACATTTTGCCTTCGGAAGATGTCCAATATGCGTTCTTAAATAATTGAATACACTTTGCTTCTATATGTTCATCAACGTCTGGCCTTAAGTCTTCTAAGTGCCCATCTTACATATCAACGTTTGATCTTGGTTTGAAAATTATCAATCTTAGCCCTCAATGTTTGGCTTTGATTCTGATATGTGATCAGCAAATCAATAACGGTTGACCTTAATTCCGATAAGTGTACATATTACCCATTTTAGTTTTTCCTTGATTCTGATATGTGTACATGTACATCTTATCCATCAACGCTAGGTATTGATTCTGATATGTGTATACCTTATCCATCAACGTTTGTCCATGATTCTGATTAGAGCCCATCTTATCCGTCCATGTTTGGCATTGATTTGAAAAGTGTCCATCTTATTCATCAACGTTTGGCCTTGTTGTGAGAGGTGTCAATCGTATCCATCAGCTTTTTTTACATACACGTTTGGAAATGGAAAATAATCATTTTGTTTAATATATTTTACTGCGTTTTCTTAGGCATACTGGGTTTGCGTTTTATTTTTTTAGGTATTCTAATTTGAGTTTTCGATCATTGTTCCTACATTCGATTATAATTGCGAAATCAGCACCTGTATACAGGTTTATAATATACTTAACAACAATATATGGAAGACGTGTGTAATTAAACATTCTCAAAGTGGGAAATATCATTTGTGAAGTTTGGTCGACCACGTACGACAACCCCACATGTAGTTTTTGAGAGGTAAATATAAACAAAAACTTGTTTTCCCAAGGAAACAAGACGTTAGTGACGTATTAAAGTTATCGCGCAATATTTTTGTTAACAGTTTTGTGGGTAACGTCTCAAAACGAGAACATTGTTTATTTTGTTGTTTACAAAATTGTTGTGTATTATACCAGTATACAAACGTTTAGTACATTTTATGACGTGTTAAATAACAATAGCTATTACAAAAACTGTAAGGGAAGTTGCATAAACTGTAAACAGAATTAACAAGTTATAACTCTTGTTAGTCCCTGTTGTTGTTTTGTTGTTGTTTTATACGTGTTTTTCTCTTTTTTTAAGTACCAAAGTAGGAATCAACAAACATGGTTAACTCTAATTTCTTAGGAACGTTCCATGCTGACGTGCTTCTTGGTAGTTGCAATCGACATTTACAAACGAAATATAAACAATATAAACTCTTAATTCAGTTCACCCCAAAATAAATTGTGTTTTTGTTTGTATTCATAACGTTTACATGTACAAAGAAAGGCAGTTGTATTGTTTACAGTGTACACAAACCGCAATTGGATTTACGAATCTTTCAATTTGGCCCTCATCATTTGTTCTTATACAATTGCTTTTGTGTATTAGTCTGGGAAACTCTTTTCCCGAAGGACCTTTGCAGCAATCCGATACCTCGAAGTGTTGAAAATAAGACGCTCGGATGTCATATATTTTCTTAACGGTGAAATATTAATCGTCTCTGATTTAATTACCCCATGTGGCTTTATTAAGGTTTAACACGTCGATTATGGGGCTGGCTACAGTTTCATTATTCCACTACACGGGAGGTGTTAATCCGCAACCCTTTAATTAGATTGTGCAGAATTTATAAACTGTTTAGTCCTCACGTCTGGGAACGCAGCTAATGCTCCTATTGCCAAACAATGTCTGCTTTGGTTCTGATGGTGTTAAGCGAACGTCTACCAAACGCTGGGTAATCTCATTAGTTTCTTACTCGGGTGTGAGCGTAGCAAAAGAAATAAACTAATGTGTTTTCTTCTTGGCGATTCGAGACAGTTTGATGGATTGAGCTGTACCTTGAAAAGAAAAGACCCCCATAATTTTGACAATTACCGGAAAAATGTGCAAATGTTGATCATTGTTTTGTTTCTAGCACTGGTTAATTTATTTGGATGTTTGCAGACACTTAGATGGGCTGATAATTGGGGAAATAAGTCCCAAAAGGCGCATCTTGAGATTTGCCGTTACACTGATGTTTGATTCTTTTTTGCCGCATTGTTTCTTGATGTGAAAATTATCTGACTAACAAACGGTGACAAGAAACTGTAAGGAATTTAAAATAATTGTTGGAAGCTTTTTTACAAGCGTACATATCTATACTGGTATTTTTTTTAAATTTGTATTGCACGTATTTATCTCATTTTCTACAATAGATGGAATAAAGAAATCAACTTATTCACATTGCGTGTACAGTCTGTGCTGGGAAAAAGGAAAATAATGGACATTTAGGTCTATTCAATTGATTCATTTTGGTAAAATGGCACCGGAAGTTGAGAAAATAGTTTGTCTCGTGCTCCGGAAATGTGTTTATTATCGGTAGTTCGTTTCCTATCGGAAGGCCCGGAAATTTTTTCGTGACAGACTGTGTATTTGTAAAACACTGGTTTAATGTGAATATATCACCGCAATGGTATTTACTAATGGATATTAAATAATTCCCTCAACAATATGTTCCCTGTGGAGTTACGGGCGTATAAGAGCAATACTTTCCATTTAGTGAAGGCTTTCCGTTCAAATTTTGTTCCCATGAATTAAAAATACATTTTCAGCAAGGTACATTTTAACAATGAGCTATGAAAAACGCGAATTTTGTTATTGTTTCTAAATGGCAGACATTAACAAGTAGATCACTAACATGATGTTTTTCTTTCATGAATAACTAAAGAACATTTCATATCACTTAAGATAAGCATTCGAAAAGTGAGTTTTCAAAAATTGAATTTTTCAATAACTATGCTGTAATAAAGAAAGGTGATAGTAATTTACCTTTTATAATTAAATGTTCCTGTGAGCCTGTTTTTATCTCTTATGATATAAAACCGCTGTTTTGCATAAGTAACCATATTGTATGATATTAATTTAACATTTAATGGATATGAAATGTTAGCTTAGTAAGTACGTTCAGCTTCAAACGAACCTTGAGATTGATGCCATGACAGGTACATTTTATTTGAAAACGAACAATATTTGCACACAAACAGTGGATATATTCTTTTTTTAAATTGCGTTATATGAAAACATAACTCACGTTGAGTGTCTTGAAATAAGGTAACATTTACTTACCGACAGCATAACGTGATGTCCTTTCAGTTACCAGGATAATAGTTTGGACCATGTTTTCCTATAAACCGATTGTTGCATTACGCCTATAACCAGTCCGCGATTCTTGTCTGAATAATCACCTTTATAAAACGTGACAGTTAATCCTCCATGCAACGCAGAGTAATGAAACTGTAATTAATAAGAAGCTGTTAATTAAGATTTGTTTCTTACAAATTCTACAAAATGAGATCATTTTCACTGATATGGAGGGAATGACGCTTAAATAATTGACGAGCCAAGTGTCGACAAACCGTACAAAGCTATTAGATAAACATATTTGGATTTAACTCAGAAGAGTGTTAGAACAGCAATTATCGTATCTCACGGAAAGTATAATTTAACTGAAGATGCACCGTGTTGTCCCACAGTAAAAAATGTCGTGTCGGAAAGGATAATTAATCCTAGAATTTAACATCAAGCTTTAATGCTATTACTAACAATTTATGGCACGGTGTTTGATGATTAAATGCAAATATTATTAAACACACTCTTCATCTCTTGACATACACGCGAGAGAATGATTTTAAGGCGTGATATGAGAAATGAAAAAATGTCGTGAAACGAGAAAACAACAAAAGAAACATTATATAACCATGCTATTTGACACATATGATCCTCACCACGTGTTTGACAAGCAAAGAATCAATCTCTAGTGCTTCATATATTATACTCGAAGGCATTTTATTACCAATAGGCATAATTATATTTTAAATAGACGCTTTTCTGTACATTTTAAGGCTATTGTACGATGTTACGCTTTGAAATAAACATCCGTACAAATGAGTCTTTATAAATACTACAGTCCTTATGAGAATTTGATGCGCATTCTGCACGATGTCTCCATATAATAATTCATGATTTGTGGTAGATGGCGAATTGACATTCATTTTTATAGTTACACCAAGCCCATGTGCGACACTTTGAAAATAACCCTTCCTGGAAGCCGCGTTTGGTCTCCATGGTAATCTGTTGCATATGAACTGTCCACTTTCATTAAAATTGAATTTTGGGCACCACAATTTTTTTCCTGAAACAAGTTTTGTTTGATATTTAAACTTCGAAAAATCTTATTTTGGTTGGGAAATCGGACCAGTTGCTACATTTCATTAGAGGGGGTTGTTTTTTTTCAGTTTACTGTCTCTATGATCGTAAAAGAAGAGACTGCATACAATATTATCCAAAAATCATCATTACGTTTTCAAGAATTCTCACTGATCTACAAGTGTTAAGTGACTAAGCACGCGACTGCAATAAGGTATGTTTCGCTGCTACAATGTACATTTGGACGCTTTCCTGACCAATAGAAACAGTACACGACATAGCAAGAACATGTGGATATTTTACTGTTTCACTCTTAAATCCAAAGGTCATTGAAGTTAAATACTCATAACAAGCCATTTTTTTATATTTCCCAATGATCATTTGGAAGAGATCATTTAATATTCAGCGATTTGATACTTATCCTCGGATCGACTAAGATCATGATGAAGACCGTGCGTTCTGCATCATAAGCAAATAAAATTATGTGTGTAATGCTATATATTCTCATTTACATGTTTACGTTAAAATTCAATGTCAATTGTAAAATATATGGGGTTTTTTCTTAGATGAGCCTTTTTTGAATTACAAGACATATTTGTCTTTTTAGTCATATAACACATTAATATACGTTTCAGTTTTAAAGCAGTATGTATGGTATTGATTTCTTTCAGTGAAAGTTCTATTGTATTCGCGTTATTTTTGACAACTTTTATAATAACATTACAATATTTAAAACACAATTAAGTTTCAATACGAACCTGTTAACATGTAATGGAATTTTATGATTTTTGCTAAACCTAAAAACAGTTTATTGAAAAACTGCTAATTATGTGTATGACATAAATCAATTTTGATAACTTGGCATTACATACAGTTTGTAACAGACATGATGTAGTATAAATAAACCATACTCAACCAAATGGACAGTGGCAATCCAGTCGCCCAGTATCTATAATTTCTCTTGAAGAATTGCTCCGACAAAATGTGGAAATCTATATTTTATTATTGTATGTCGTCTGAATTCAATACCAGAACATATATATGTGCCACCAACATATATGTTTTGTTTTCTCACGGTCATAGGAGACAATCAATTATTTATATGAATGATATGGCATTATTGCCGTAAGTGATTCGGCAATACTAAGGTCTGCATTCACGTTTGGCTGAATGACTCTCATTAGGCATTATTTTTTATGTACACTTCTAATCACATATATATATATATATATATATATATATATATATATATATATATATATATATATATATATATATATATATATATATATATATATATATATATATTATTTTATATATATATATATATAAAGATTATTGAACCAGTTTTCCAATTATGAAAATAAGTGATGTGTTGTCTAATGATGCAAGTTTCTTTTTTTATTAAAATAAACCAATATATAAGTTACTTCATTTTCTCCAACGATGCCTCTGCATACATTTTCCATTTTCTCAGCACTTACATACACGAAAAAATTGTTATTTCGGAAAGAATTCGTTATGCACTGGGCATATAAACATACACTGGAGAATAACAGGCAATGTTAGGAACAACATACTTGATTCACAGCAAAACAATACAAGCGATAACTTTGACATTTAATTTGAAAAAAAGGTTCTTTAAAACATCCGTATCAATGATGAATTCATTCACGACGGTTATTTCGTGTAAAACCTTTAACATATATATGTGTGAGCTGTGTTTGTCGTTTGAAAGTCAGGTAGCCAAATTTGTTTTGAAAAAAGGCAGTTTCAGAAGGGGAGGGGTAAACCAATATATATTTGGCAATTAATTAATTGTTAAAGATAAAACGCGTATATAAAATAAAATAATCGTGATTTATGTTAAATTATTCAGTACACATGCGAAAATACTGTATATTGTTTCGTACATCCAATTTTTCTCGAAGATCAAGTAATAACAGAACAGATTTGGGGGACGGTTTTCCTTCAATAACTTTTTTATTCCGACGTCTACGATTTTGAAAAAAAGGGAAGCGTAAATAATGAAGTGTCGAAAGAGCGTACTCATTTAAAAGAAGTATTAATATAAAGTGTATTAATGTAAGTCATTTCCAACTATCCTCACTTACACGCAGTCAGCTCCCGTATACGCATGCCCCCCCCCACCCCCTGTACGCTCAATGTCATATTGTGTAAAAGTAAAGCATAGGCTATGGCATCCGAAAGTCCCAAGTTCGATTCCCTTCGGAGGTAGGCCTTTATTTATTGCTATTATACTTATTTTAGACTATATTACAAATAGCATAGTGTTGTAAATTAATAAATTAAATTACATTTATTTATTTATTTCTCAAATTCCCATATTTTATAGTAAAAGTGTTTTCAATTCCAATATGTTTGTGAGTAATTCCTCCCTGTTTTATGTAGATTCCATGTAAAAAATGGTTTGCTAATGAACAATCCATTATTTATATAGTTAAACATACGTTTGCACAATTTCATCTATACTATATGGGTAATATATTATTCTGAATATCAATGCGTATGTGAGCAATGTGAACTGATCAAAATGGACTATTTCGGGCCCGATTGCTTTCGTTAATAAATAATGTTCTACATGGTATTCATACTTGTAAAGAGTTTATGGCATTTCTATTTTCATGCGATACTTTTTGTATAAACTTTCGCAACATATAACATTCTCATTTTTTAGCATTGTAACGTCATATTTAATGTGGGTTCAATTGGAAGTGAAGCTTGAACTTTATTTTTTTTGTGGTGAAACTAAAACATCGGTTGTTTTTTTTTTTTTTTCGAACAAGGATGTTATAAGAGGAAATGTCTTTGCTCGAACTTTGTATTTACCTTACGCCTTATGTTTTTATGAATTATTTTTAAAATGACTTACGACTAGAGATTGGTATGGTATTTGTTGGTTGTCTGAGGGGAGATAACATCACTTGTGTGCTAATATTTTCTGTATTCCACTTGTTACATCCCATTCGCTTTAATGAATGCAGGGGGAGGGGGGGGGGGGGCATGGATATACGGGAGCTCACCGGTTTTAAGTGAGGTTAGTTGAAACTTTCTTTTTTAAGAAACAAATGTATTTGTATAGACCCGCGTCATGCGAAAATGAGTCTTATGCCATATGCGGCTTGCGTAGCTATGACCCAGCCTGCGTATCTCGCAGTAGAGGTCACCATATGAGTGCACGAAACTGTGCGTGATTTACCGCGGGCAGCGCTGATCCTGACCAGACTGCGCAACTGAGCAGACAGGGCTAGCCAACGCGCCATAAGATCCATTTTCGCATGACGCGGCTCTAAAGGTATGATTTGAATGTGTTGAAAGAAAACTCCGTGTTAATCAAATATAAGAATACCATATATTTCGATGGTGAAAACATCAACTCATAATTAGCAATGTGAGGACACAAATGATGTGATCTCCCGTAGTATATTTTTTATTTACGTGAGGTTTGAACACACGTGCGTTTAATAACACACATTTCATGAGGTGAATATGCGACTAATAAGTGACAAAAAACAAAAACAATAATTTATTTATTTTTGTTTAATTTAATTATTTAAAACGTATTTTTCTAACTTCATTTCAAAGTCAGTATATAATACTTCAGCATTTCCGATCGACAGGACAGGGGCGTAGATAACCTCCAAACATTGGGGAGGCGGTTCAGTTTCTGTACTGGGAACATAAAGGGGTTCGTTTGAGAGGGTGGTTCAGAATTTTTTTTACAAATACAATTAATATGGTGCGTTTTTGGGGAACGTTCATGTTAATATAAATGCTCGATTTTTGTCTCACTCTCAGTGTGTCATGAAATCAGTGTGTCCAATGCCGCAGACGGAGACCCAGAAATCTCAACAGTTATTTTTTTCTTTTCATAAACTCGTGCTAATTAAAACATAAAATAAAGTAAATTTTGATGTATTTTAATGAAGGAAATTAACAAGTGGTATGAGAAATACTAACATTAACATTACATTCACAACATTAATATTTTATTACTGATGGACATGTTGAACACCTGAAATGGAAAGACTGAAATAAATAAGAAATTAAGTATTGTTAAGTTCACACAACAACCAATACAATACAAAAACATTTTCAATCAAATCAATGTTTTCACGCATATATTTACTCAAAATTGTTTTAAGTGGCAGTTACCTTTGAATTAAAGCGATCAATTAAAATTAAAAGAATAGCCTGTCCTTAATCAAAACACCGACAGTGCAATCACGGAAAAGAACAATAAAACAACTAACGCAATGACATTTACCCGGGCCCCTGGTTTATGACACCTAACAAGGGATATTGACATATCCCTATTGGCAACCTCGGAGCAGACGGAGAGGGGACACATGGCTTCTGCGCTGACGGCGCGTGATTACAAAAATACTGCTTTTGGGGCGGCGATTTTTGGGGGGATTTTGCTTAACGTTTTATTTATATAACGACGACTAGCCGAAATATTGGGGAGGCGGTCGTCTCCCCTGCCTCCCCATTACCTACGCCCCTGCAGGAGGGGTGGCCCTATGAAGATATAGGAAGTATACCAGGACGGCGGTACTCAGTACGCTCTATGTGCTGGCGAAACCGTTCTGAGGTTCGGGTCGACGGCTTGAGGCCATTAAAGCGGCGTAGCGCGCAAGGAGCGGGAAGAAGGTCTTTTTTATTATCAGCACTCTCTTGGCGGAGTATTCTTGTCATTTAAGGGCAACCAGACATGAATTGTCTTTAAATTGTCTTACAGTGCACATTTAGGTCGCAATGGCAATGGCTACCGTGCATTGGTCTATTTGGATTAAAATTATTTTGTTGGTGAATACCCGGGCATCCGAGGTAAATGTGACCTACTTTGGCTCGAAATTAAATATTTTTCCCTAAAAGGTCACATGTCAACTCTGCACATAATGTAGTCGTGAAGACTCAGTGATGTCCTGTTAATTAACTTCTGAATTACACTCACACTTTAAAGGAGCACTATGTACCATTTTTAGCAAATTATGTTGTGGTTCATTCTTTATTAGACTCGCAGACTTTTCCTTAGCGCCAACTTACGTTGAATTTCTTTTTTATCTTTGTTATCATAATTGCAGTTTGTATGAATCCTGTATAAAATTATAAGAGAGTGTAAATCAATGTCATTTTCCTATTTTTTTTTCAAAATTTAATACGTTAATAGCGCGAACAACTGGGATGCTTTCAGCGCTTTGATTTATGTCTATTAAGATCTAGTGGAAGCGCACTGGCTTTGTTAAACCTTTGTGGCAGATTGAGGCCGCTCTGCACCCTTACAACAAGAAACATTGAATATTATATTAAAATTAAATAATTTTTAATTAAACTATTTTTTTTCAAATAAAACAAGACTTTATAACCTAAATAACTCCAAAAACAATTCTTCTCTGGTAACACATTTCCAGTGGAAATTAAACGCTAATATAGACTTGTTAAGCATATTAACTATAAAATCTCCCGAAAACCATTCTTCACATTAACGATTTGGGTACATCTTGGCTCTCGTTTAATGTTTTTATCTTGACCTGTGTGAAGTATATGCTTGGCATCACTATTCTGGGTGAGTCTCGTATCTCCCATATTGCAGAAACATGTGTTAGGCCTTATGTGTCTCACCATCTGTACCGCAGTAGCTTAACTGGTTATCCTGAGTTTGAAATCATGAAATGTGAAGGTTTTGTTTCACTTAAATTAGATACATGAATCAAAGTTAATATGCGTAGGAACTGACCTCATAACTTATATAGACTGCACCGCTTATCAATTTAAGAAACCATGCCCCGATGTTTCAACATTATGGACAATCGGTTTACGTCTCTCATTATTATTACCTTAAATTACTGATATAAAAACAATATAGTATTTTTGTTAATAGTTGACTATCAATCTGAACGCTTCGGACAGTGGGCTGCACCACACCGTCGCCGTTATGGCGGAATTGTCCGAGGGTTCCCGATTGACTTGACCATGTATCTGTCGCGTCTGTATTTAGTCTTTAACACTTTATACATGCAAACGAAAAATCTAAAAAATAGCCAAGTAAGTCAGTTTTATTAGCAAATACATTATTACATAGACAAACAACATACATAAGACATGTAAGCCAACATACGCCAATCTTGGTAAAAACAGGCTAAGTGTGATGTATATACAGTGTGAGATAAAAGACAAGGGGAAGTTAGATAGAGTGTTTGGCTAGTTGAAACCTGAAGGTTTCAACTGAGCCAGCTGACAGGATGTCCGGTGGAAGGTTGTTCCATTCCTTGATGGTTCTCGGGAAGAATGATTGTTGGCGATAGAGGGTTCTGCAGGATGAGATGTGGAAGTAAAATATATTATTTGTTGGTTCTGACTTGTTTAGGTTTGGTTGGAGTCGATTTTCGGTTGGTATTTGTACTCGGTTGTTAACAATTTTATAGAACATTATTAGTCGTGCTTCTTTTCGTCGATCTTGGAGGGATTTCCACTTAAGGTCTTTTAGCATATCTGTGACGCTTGAGCGATTATTGGTATCTGTTTTGACGTATCTAGCTCCTCGGCGTTGGATCATTTCCAGTCTACCCGTGTCTCCCTTTTCGTATTGGTCCCAGATGGTGCAGGCATATTCCAATGATGGACGGACGCGTGACATATATGCTTGTTCCTTGATGGCTGTGGACGCAATGTTCAGGCTTCTTCGGATGAAGTTTAGGTTTCTGCTGGCTTTATTGCTGATGTTGTTTATGTGCTCACCCCAATCTAGTTTTCATTCAGTGTACATCCAATGTATTTTGTTGATTTGACATGTTCTAAAATGTGCTTATGGAGTTTATATTGATGGGTGATGGTGCGGGTTATTGAGATGACTTGACATTTTTCAGGGTGAAATTCCATTTTCCATTTATTTTCCCACAATGCTAGTTTGTAATTTTATGCAGTCTGTGTCTCCTGATATGGTAAGGTATGCAATGGTGTCATCTGCGAAAAGTCGAACCGTAGATTTAAGGCCGTCTGGGGTGTCATTTATGTAGTAGAGGAACAGGAATGGGCCGAGGACAGATCCCTGGGGGACGCCAGAGTCCACTTGTACTGTTTCCGAGCATTCTCCATCTAGCACGACTTTCTGTGTTCTGTTTGTGAGGAATGCTTGCATCCAGGCTAATTCTTTCCTTGTATGCCGTAGTGTTCGAGCTTGTGAAGGAGGAGGCCGTGGTGTACCTTATCGAACGCTTTCGAGAAGTCCATTACAAGGACATCGGTTTGGTGACCATTCTCCATGTTTTGGGTCACGTCGTCGGTGAACTCAAGGAGCTGGGTTTCGCAAGATCTGCCCTTTCGAAAACCGTGTTGCAGTGGGTAGAGTCAGTTGTTAGTTTCTGCATGTTTCACAATGTTGCTGGTAACGATATGTTCAAGTAGTTTGCAGCAGATGCAAGTTAGAGATATTGGCCTGTAGTAAGCTGGGTCATTTTTGCTTCCTTTCTTGTAAACTGGTGTTACGTTTGCCTTTCGCCAATCGTCTGGGATGGTGCTGGTGTCAATAGAGAGTTGGAATATGCTCGCAAGGATAGGTGATATTTCTATTGATAGTTCTTTCAGGACTCGTGGATTGATGTTGTCTGGGCCTGCAGCTTTGAAGGGGTTGAGTGAGTTGAGAAGTTTTTCTATTCCGACGGTGGATATAGTGATTTCAGGAGCAGGTGGAGGTTTAATGCTGTTCATGTATTTGTTGATCTTGAATTCTTCAGCGGATATGTTGGGACTTTTGGTGAATACTGATTGGAACTGTTTGTTGAGGATGTTGGCTTTTTGTTTTGCTTCAGAGTATAGTTGGCCCTTTTCAACTTAGTCATGTGATAGAGGAGTTGTCTTTTTTCTTATGTTTGATGAATGTCCAAAGTCGTTTGCTGGTAGAGCGGTTTCCAGTGTCTGATTCTTCTGGAGTTACTATGTTGTCTATGTAGGCCCAGTAGGACTGTCTTAGCTTCTTCTGCAGGAGTTTTTTTATGTTTCTTTTATTTGGCTATATGTGTTGGATCTTTCGATTTTTTCATCTTTTTAAAGTGCTTGTCTCTCCTTCTCATTAGTTTCTTAATTTCAGTGGTAATCCATGGCATTGAGTCTCTTGGTCTAGCAATTTTATGTGGAATATGGGTTGTAATACTGGTTTGGATAGATGAGCAGAATTTGTCCCAGATGGTATTGATGTTGCATTTGTTGCCAATCATAGATGTGATGGTGGAGTGTAGGTCTATCGTATCAGTTTTCAATGCTTCCCATCGTGCTTTTCTGTATAGGGGTATTTGTCGGGGCTTCTGGTCCAGTTTGACTTGCTGTGCGGAGAATTCAACGTATACAGCATGGTGGTCCGAGATACCTGGGAATGTATTTACCCACTGGACTTTGTTAGGAAGATTGGTGATGACTAGGTCCAATGTGCTGGTATTCCTTGTTGGTTCTTCGACTAACTGTGTGAGTCCGTTGTCGTCTAGGCAGTCTGAGAGGATATAGTGATTTCCCTAGACTTTTTCATGTATATTTTATTTAACAACTTATGAAATTCAATACTGATCATATGTCATGCCTTTATTTATGCTTCTATGTTTAGAACATGTATACTCATGGACTGTATGTCTTTTGTAAATTGAGTAAACCATTGTATTTGTCATAGACCATCGATATATCAAAAGAAATTATGGTTACACGAAACCTTTACAAAAAATTTCTACTTAAATTGTAACCTTACAAGGAGTAACCTGTCTTGAGAGCTCTTCAAATAGAAGGAAATTGTCAATGACGCTTTGTTTCGTTTTGACATGGTAGTAAAATGTAAACATGTACATATTTGATAGTTAGCAGGTCTTTGTTGCGTTCTGCAGACCAGTTGATACATTAAAGTATGCAAATATCGCAAAATACGCACGAAAGTCGTTTCAACAAGATTTAAAACTTGAAAGAAAAAAACATGGTTGAGGAAGAAGGGAAGTCGAAAAATCTGTTTGAGCAGATGAATGTCGGCATTCTCAAGTATTTGGGTAAGTTGGCGGGTTTCGCATTTAGCAATATTGAAGTAAGAAGAAAACTGAAATGTATATTGTAAGGTTTAATTGTTGGCTAAAGTAAAAATAAAAAAATGATACTCTTGGCAGCTGTGTCGGCCAAAAACGTGTTTAGAGTAGTTCGGACAATGATCCATGAAATGATGAAGAATATTATAGTCTAAATTATACATAGAGGTAGATACAAATATCATTATTTCATTTGTAACTTTGTATGCATTATTATATGAAATTATGTGTTTGATAATGACTTGACAATTGTGATGTACGATTATCTTTTAACTACACAAAAGAGTTTTTGATCAAATTAGATTACTCATGTAAGTACAATTAAAAACTATTACATTGATGTGACATTTCAGCCTTTCACATATGCACTATGCAGTAGTATCTTTTTGAATCTTAAATGATGTTATTAACATTAATGTGACCGGTGGTGCGCGCGCAACTTCTTTTTTTTTCTCTAGGCTCTGAAAAATTAAAATTATTTAATTTCTCTTTCCCCTCATGCTTAAACTATCTCCTTGTCTACAACTTACTTCAGGAAGAGTATGGTAAGCCATCTCCATCAAGATCTGGCAGATAAACTCTAAATGACAGATGCAAGAAACACTTTTTGAACGCCCCCTCATCCAACCTCGTTCTAAAAACTCATTTGTTTACTTCCGGTTACGAAATTTGAAGGAAGACCTAACGATGTTCGACCACCAAATCACAATTTTTGCGCTGACATCAGTGCTCATCATGACCAGGCTGGCATCATACTATTAGCATGAAGACCACAATGAGAAAGGCTCAAGGCCCTATCTGCCGAGACAAACAAGTCCTATTGTACCTATGCATTCTCCTACTAGCAGAGTCAATAGAACCAAACCTTGGCCCAAGACAGACCAAATTCCCCTGTGCTATATGCAGTAAAGCATGCAAATGGACAACACCCTGTGTCTGCTGCGATTCCTGTGATGTGTGGTACCATCAGGAGTGCATGGGGATGCCGGACTCTGTCTTCAAGGCACTGACTAACATAACTTGGGAATGTGTTCAATGCGGTGTGCCTAACTTCTCAACAGGGATATTCGACACAACCCTGTTCGACACCTCAAACAGCTACTCTGCCCTAAGCGACATCAGATAGTGAAATCAGCTTCAGCCGCCCAAATGCCACTTCGTCGCCCCACTGGCATCAGCATAGCTCAAGGGAAAGCCCCACTGCTGCCAGGGCTGAAAATGGACTGAGAACTCTGGTCGTTAATTGCCAGTCAATCAAAAGCCCAGGCAAGAAAGCGATACTGCAGAACGTGATTGAAGCAACACAGGCTGATATAGTCATTGGCACGGAATCATGGCTCGATGACTCTATTGGATCATCTGAGGTGTTTCCGGCCAACTTCAATGCTTACCGGAAAGACCAAGATAGAAAAACCTCTGGGGGAGGAGTTTTCATCCTGGTATCAGACAAACACAGGAGTGACGAACCAGAAGAGTTGAAATCAGACAACAACTTAGAGACGGTGTGGATCAAGGTCTAAATTCAATGAGCACAAGACCTCTACATTGGTGCGTGCTATAAACCACCTTCATCCACTGATCCGGAATATCTAGAGGAGCTCAACGCCATCCTCACCAGAATCCCAAGAAACGCCCACCTATGGCTGGGAGGTGACTTCAACCTGCCTGATATTGACTGGGAAAATGAATGCCCTAAACCACAGGCCACAAACAACACTCAATGTAAACAGCTCCTGTCAATAGCCAAGGACGCATCACTTGACAAAGTTGTCCAGTCGCCCACGCGTATCACGGAGTACACCAGTAACATTCTTGACGTTTTCTTCACAAACAACATTACTCTCATCAATAAATGCGAAACCATTCCTGGGATAGGCAACCACGAAGCCATACCGTAGGACTCTAGCTTACGACCAAGGAAGGTGAAGAAACCGCCAAGAAAAAGGTATACCAATACAGGAAAGCCGACTATCAGTCGATGGGCGATGAGTTGTCCGCACAGACTTCACAGTTTATGGAAAACAGCACGGATATGATAGTTGACGGAGCAATCTCAGATCCCGCCCCAGTAGTCAGTGGAGTGCCCCAGGGAAGCGTTCTGGGACCGATCCTCTTCCTTGTCTACATTAACGACCTACCCCTTAAAGTCTCTTCCAAGAATAGGCTTTTCGCAGATGACTGTGAAGTATACAGAGAAATATCCTCGGAGCGGGACAGTGAAGTGCTTCAGGAAGACCTCCGTCGTCTGTGGGACTGGGAGAAGCTCGGGGGAATGTCCTTTAACCCAGAGAAGTGCTGCATTTTGCGAGTGTGCAGAAAGCCATCACCAATCCTATACAGTTACACCCTCAAAGGCCACACGCTTGCATGTGAAGAAGCATCAAAATACCTTGGGGTGGAGCTGACAAAGGACATGTCCTGGAAGCCACATATTCAAAAAGTGATCAAGAAAGGCAACTTACAGTTCCCTTGGTTTCCTACGCAGGAACTTACGGATAGGCAACGAGGAGGCAAAAAGTGCAGCATACTTTTCCCTTGTTCGCCCCAACCTTAAGTACTGTTGCACTGTGTGGCGCCCATACAATAAGGAGCAGATCCATGACCTGGAGATGGTCCAAAGACAAGCAGCCCGCTATGTGACGAACAGATATCACAACACCAGTAGCGTCACATCAATGCTCGAACACCTACAGTGGGAAACTCTAGAGTCCAGAAGAACCAAAGCCAAGCTCACAATGGTTTATAAGATAACCAACGACCTCATGGACATACCAGTTTCGAAATACCTTTCCCCTAGCTCAAGCCGGACACGAGCAAACCACACCATCAAGTTCCTGCCATTATCGACATCCTTTTCATACTATCGCCACAGCTTTTTTCCAAGTATCATTGCCACCTGGAACAACCTACCAGCCTCCATCATCGCTGAATCTCCCGACTTGGTATCCTTCAAGCGGGGGCTAGCAACAACCAGATTCTGAATAACTTGTCAGCGCCAGCTACAAAGTAACTCCTAATGACCCCTCTTGGCTGTGCCGGTTGAGGTTCAATCCTCTCAGAGGCCACCGTAGTCGGAGAGGCATGAGGGAGAAGGGCGAAACGTAGCTGGTGTTCTGCTTTACTTTCCTTCTGTCTTTAAAATACAAGCTTTTCTTACTTTACTTTCCTTCATTCTTTATTCTTATTCTTTCACAACCCGTCGCATAATGATCATGCGTGATTGCAGCGATGTACAATGTAGATGTAGATGTAGAACTGACCTTTTTATTGTTGTATAATTTTTTTACTAATCTCATTTTGTTAAGTATTTGGTTATGTTTAAATACAATATTATTTTATGTCATTATTTCAAATTTTGTTTAATCAATTTGCAATCTGAAATGTGTTCTGAATTATTCTGTTCATATGATGTTTACAAAGACAATTGACAAGTAATATGTGCTAATGTAGTCATGTTAATCCTTTTTCCTGATAAAGTGTCAAAATAGCCTATGCCTCTAGCACGGCATGTGTCTGTAAAGCATGGGCAACTTGATTGCTGAATGAAGCTTAGTAGCGCAGAGAATATTGAGATTGTTTACTTTTGGTTTTAAGTTGTACATTTAGGCAAAACTATTCCATAAAAAATGATATTATTATTTTCTCTTAATCAAAAACAAAACTGTAACACTGCATATTTAGAGTGCTTAAGTCTTTGAGATACTACATGTAAGTTGGTTATTGATCCATAATTTGTTCTGTTATTATGTAAACCTCTAATACCATAATAGACAAGAATTTATCATTGAATAATGTTATTGTAAATGAATGCTGTATTTTGGGCCGGAGGCCTTTATTTACATGTTATCTAATAAATCATGAAATCTTGAAATTTGACGGACAGCTGGCAAGCAATTGCTATGAAAAGACCGTGCACTTATGATGTTACAGAATGATGATACTTACCATTGGTGTTAGGCAAATTAAGTTGTTTTGTTACAAAAGATGAATGTTTTGTTCAATAACATTACATGTGAAATATTCTGACAAAAAATTGATTTATTTGTGAAAGGAGGATTTTATAACAAACCACTTAAAATTTACAACAGTTTATACCCCCTATATCTTATTATCTATAAATCATTAAGCTCAATAGGACAATGGCAAGGGTAAAATCCGTAGTCTCCCAATATTTGCATAGCTCCTGGCTTGGACTTACTGGGACAAGTCTGCATTTGCAAACCCTTAAAATACAGTTTTTCCTCAGGAGGACAAAATGCCCTATTGCCCTCATATGATGCAATATTTATATAAGTATATACTGTTGACAGTAGTTAATAAAACAATGTATATTTATGACTATTCTGTTTGCAAAAAATATATTAAAATATATTAGTTTTATTAAATGCGTGCCATATTGTCTGCCTTATTGGTTCAGTTTTAACTAGAGTATTAACTGATTCTGACAGTGAAATGTTATTTAAATATATTTTGCTAGAATTTCTGCAACTGGGATGCTATCACTGTCATTAGACTATAAGTTTTAATGTTTATTGTTTCACAGGAAAAGTAACTATCAGTTACGTTGCTTATTGCCTCATCATCGCATAAGTGTTGTGCATAATAAGATGTTGTTTTTTCTTCCTTTCAGAAAAGAAGACCGGTGTTTGCAAACTGGAGTTAGAGCCTCGGAAACCATCAGACAGATCAGCACTGTTGGCATGGGAACAGGTAGTATTGTAATTTTCTAAAGCAAATATAAAGAATTGTTGACATTTATGTGTACGTAATAAACAACACTTTGATGTTCAACAAATGACACATGCAAACTTTAAATGTGTGCTCTCCAAACTCATGTGTAAAACAAATAAATTAAACATCAAGCAGACTTGACAAAACTTAAAGTTGTTGTGGCTTCATTTGTTACAATTTATGAAAGAGCTCAAGATAAACATAAAACCAAGAATATGTGGAAACTCTGATGGAGTTTGAATCAAAGACTTCAAGAAAAAGTTGTGCTCACACGAATTATCTGAAAAACTGATATATAAATTAAGTTAATGGTACTACATGTAGTTTGTAAATCCCTAGGAGAGCTTGCAGCCACTGTTTGTTGTTCACAAAATTTTAAGTTCTGCTCAACAAATAAAATTATTTATTGATGGTAAATTATATGTTTGCTATTACATTATTTATTAAAAGCTTTGTTGATAACAGATAAATTATTGAAAAAATGCATGACTGTTAACTTTCATTAATCTTTTATAATATATTTTGTAGAAAAATACAGTTTTCCTACCAGAAGATTTAAAAAACTTTTACATGACATCAGATGGGTTTTTGCTGACATGGAGTGTGAAGATAGACAGTAAGATTTAGAAACACAAGCCTTTATTAAGAAATGAATGTTTGCATTATATTCTAACATTTAAGGGTGCATTGTTCAGGAATAATTTCATAAAAAAGGTAAATTTAAAATGTCCTTACTTGCTTTTAAAGTTTTTAGATATTTGAGATCATTTCTGGATGAACTTGGACAAAATGTTCTTCTGATATTTATCCATTTAGATGTTTGAACAATCGAACCATAATCATAATTGTTAATTTTGTTCCAATCGAAAATAGTGAAATTATCTTTGTAAAACAATTAAAAGCAGAGCTGATCACATTTATTTCAACATCCCTGAACAATTGTCATGTCATGATGGAATTAAAAAGATTTTATATAATGATTGTTTATTAGCAATTAAACAAAAAATAATAATTGTGTTGAATGGCTATTGATTTTCTGCATCAAAACTCAAAATCATGGTTGATTGATTGTTAAAAAATGATAATAAAAAAACAAATGCCTTTGTTACCTGAACAGATGGCCCTATACCAGTGGGGAGAATGCATCTGAACTCGATGGCAAAGCTCCTCAAGGTTGGAGGGGAGGTCAACAAGACCCTGGTCAATCCAAGCCTCTCTGACCTAGATATGGACTCTGATTGTGAAGACGAGACTTCAGGTAACAATTTAGAAAACTAGTATAAGTTCTTTGATAGTGCTTCACTTGATTTGTCTGTCTGTCTGCCCATCTGTCTGTCTGCCAATTGGTGGCCCGTTTGCATGCCTGTCTCCCTTCTTGTCCACCCATCTGTCTATCTGTCCTTCTGTCGGTCCGTCCATCTGTCTGTCTGCCAGTTGGTGGCCCGTTGGCATGCCTGTCTGCCTTCCTGTCCGTCCATCTGTCTGTCTGTCTTTTTGTCCTTCTGTCTGTCTGTTGTTCTGTCAAAAAATTTTGTCAGTCTTCATATTAAAATTTCTTGAAAATTGTTATCGTTTAAAAATAATAATTCATCAACTCAAAAATACATCCAAAATGTAATGCAAACAATTTAGCGACATGACCCTATTTACTGTTTTTACAAGTACATGTTTTGTTGTTATTGTGTCAGGCACAGAGAGGCCTTCGTGGGATACACGGTGCCGAATATTTGAACTGGATCCCTGTGATGGATATGGAAAAGTCTGTCTGGTATATAAAGAAAACAAGACAGGTAATAACAACAGGATATTGGTAAATCATATGTTTTAAAGCGGCATTTTCACAGTTTTTGGCTGTGAGAAAAAAATTGTCTTAAACTTACGTTTGTTGTTTAACAATAAATTGTAATTCATATTCATATGTCTGGAATGAAGGCTCATTGAATGTGCAAACTTGAAACTTCAGATATTGAATCTCAGATAATGTACTGATTTTTTTATATAAAACAACTACCTGGTAAAACCTTGAAAAACCTTGTTATTTTGTGCACCAAAAATTCACAAAAATCATAAAAACAACAATTTGTCTGAAAATAAAATGACTACCATGTTCACAGTTTTGGAAGATGAAGATGAAGAATTGGAAGGTTTTGACTCGTGTTCTTGTTTAATTAACACTAAGCCATGAAGCAGTCTCTTTAATCAATTTGCTTTATGTTCTTCTTATACAAATTCTTTTTACTAGCCGTATTATTGACAACCAAAAGTCAGCATTAGTATAAATACTAAAATATTACTTATCTATTTATTTATTATTGCTTTTAATACCTTTATTTCACATTTATTTTCCTGTAAATATAAATGATTTTAAAAAAAAAGTGATATTTGAAATAGAATTAAAAAAATATAACAACAAGGACATACTCGTAGATAAAGTTAAGTTTAAACATGTTCCTGTCATGGGTTTGGAACTCCTGATCTCTTGAAGCAAAAGCAATCATGCCATAGCTCCAGACTGGCTTATGAATTTCAATAGAAGTGTGAAAGCTGTGTCTGTTAAACATGTTTAGCTAAATTATTTTTGAAAAGCGTTACAAGTGCTCAATGTTTAGCGTTGCTGTTTTCTGAGAAAACCCATTGTCATAGCCAGCTCGTTTTCCGGCGTCCGCGTGCTAAAACCTTAATATTGGCTCTAAAATCTAATGCTTCCACCTACAACTTGAAACTTCATATGCAGACGCACCTTGATGAGTTCTACACGCCACACCCATTTTTTGGTCACTAGGTCAAAGATCAAGGTCACCCACAGCCAAGCGTTGGCACCCGTTATGCGGTGCTCTTGTTTAATATATTTTGATTGATGATTGTCAATAAACAAACATATATTTGTCAGAATTTTCTAAGTCAGGAGTATCATTGTGCTTGTTTGAATACAATACATACACAGTGAGCATGTTCTTTAGCCCTTTGCATGCTGGGAAATTTGTCGTCTGCTAAAATGTCGTCTGCTGAACTTCTTAAATAAGCATTTTCTTCGATTTTTTTCAAAGAATACTATAAGAATAGCAAACGGTTTGGATCCTGATCTGATGAGACGCCATGTTCTGTGGCGTCTCATCTGAATCCAAACTGTTTGCAAAGGCCTTCAATATTCGGTTCCAGCACTGAAAGAGTTAAAGAATTTCGTCAATAACCACTAATATACTCGTTGCTGTAATGCATAGCAGTTTTTTCTTTTAACTAGTTTCTCCATACCTTAAAATAACAATATAAGGAAAGTAATTCCATGTTATTCTGACTTACTGTAAGCCTTCAACAGAAAATGATGAAAAATAAAATTGTTCTTACATTGTGTCTAAAACTGTTCAACGTTAAAATCAATACAAAATAGTTATGTTTAAATGACAAAATTCCGATTTAAGCTTGATTCATGTTATGCCAGGCATTTATTATAATTTTAACATTTGTGATATTTTTTAGTTCCAGAATTTAAGGAATCAGCTGAAATTGTTGAAAAAGTGTACACATCTGATTTTATGAATTTCGGTAATGGTCAAGCCACAGAAATATTCAGTTTTTGTTCTTTGAAACATTAGTCAGCATTCCAGTGATCAAGATAAATAAATACCATGGTAGTTCTTGTGGAACCTTCGGTTTCCACACAATGTGTTAGGCTTGTAAGAATATTAATTTTCATTTTTGATTTGTTGCTTTTTTATTAGCAAACTGAAAAAATATAATAAAATTCTTTAATAATGTTGCATCAGTATGGCCTATGTCTTCATTGGTAAATATATACATAAATCATTGATTTCAAATTACAAAACTACCTGAAATCTTTGTTTATAATAAGAACAGCTTTTTTAAGCATTGTATTTGAGAGACTGCTGTTAGTTTTATCTATATGCAAAATAATGACCTGCATCATTCAAAAATGGGTCTTATGCCATATGCAATCAGTGTAGCTCAAAAACAGCCTGCATATTTGAGTCGTGTTCTGAGAAAACTGGGCTTAATGCATGTGCGTAAAGTGTCGTCCCAGATTAGCCTGTGCAGTCCTCACAGGCTAATCAGGGACGACACTTTCCGCTTTTATGACATTTTTCGTTTAAACAAAGTCTCTTCTTGCCAAAAATCCAATTTAGGCGGAAAGTGTCGTCCCTGATTAGCCTGTGTGGACTGCACAGGCTAATCTGGGAAGACACTTTACGCACATGCCATATGCAATCAGTGTAGCTGCAGAACAGCCTGCCTATTTGACTGTTCTGAAGCTACTCAGTTCAATATAAAATCATGCAAGGTTTTGTTGTCTTATTAGCAGACAGGGTAGATCCTTACCAGACTGCCCGATCGCACAGGCTGGTGTGCAGATACACTAACTATGGCATAAGACCAATATTTGCATTATGCGGCTCGTATATACTTTTTTATGCTCCCCCAAAATTTATTTTGGGGGCAGCATATAGTCACCGCTTCGTCTGTCCGTGTGTGCGTCTGTCTGTCCGTCCGTGCACAATTATTGTCCGGGCTATTTCCCAGCAACTAATGACCGGAATTCAATGAAACTTTATGGGAAGCTTCACTAACAAGAGGAGATGTGCATATTATCAGCGGGTTCTGGTCGGATGATTTTTCACAGAGTTATGGCCCTTTGAAATTTTCTATAAAAAAATTCTTGTCCCCCCAAATACTGTGCCCTCAAGACGTTTCCTTTTATCTGAATATATAGTGCAATATTGTGACCAAAAAAAACTTTGGGGAGCATCACCTGTCTCCGACGGTTTCTTTTTTGTAAGGAGTTCCTTATCATATGTATATGAATGAGTGTCTTGACTACCATTCCTTGATTACTGGAGTGTTGAATATGAGCTCCTGGGTGACATCTATATTTAATTTATTAATAATCTATATGCATATTTTATTCTCATAGCACCATTCTCAAAATGTATGTTGCAATGTTGTTCAACAAAAACTATGTGTATGCTGACATATTTTGTGGCGCGCTTTCATTGGAAGTTATAGTTTAGCCAGATTTTGTTACAAGCAAAAACAGATTTTTTTATTTGCCATTTAAAGCAAATGCAAGTGATTTGGTTGCCGTTTGCATACAGGCTACCTTTGTTCCATGTTTCTTGTGACCTCCCAGAGGGATGTGCATTGTGTGGGACTTGATTATGGTTGATTTGGCTAGTTATATAAGATCTTGTTATTTGCTTTCTCGGTATTTGCACTGACTTACTTTTTGTTGAATATAATCCCTTTCAGCATTGACCCAAGTTGTAACTCAGTTTTTTTTATTAGCTCGGCTGTTTCCGGTGAAAACCCGAGGTTTTTTCATATCCAGCTTGTCGTCCGCCGTCCATAGTCCGCCAACCGCCGTAGGCGTCGTACTTAAACCTTAACATTGGCTCTAAAATCAAAGTGCTTCCACCTACAACTTTGAAACTTCATATGTAGATTCACCTTGATGAGGTCTACACGCCACTCCCATTTTTGGGTCACTAGGTCAAAGGTCAAGGTCACTGTGACCTCTAATATCAAACTTAAACACAGGCTCTAAAATCAAAGTGCTTCCACCTACAACTATGAAACTTCATATGTAGATGCACCTTGATGAGTTCTTCATGCCACACCAATTTTTGGGTCACTAGGTCAAAGGTCAAGGTCATTGTGACCTCTAATATAAAACTTTAACATAGGCTCTAAAATCAAAGTGCTTTCACCTACAACTTTTAAACTTCATATGTAGATGCACCTTGATGAGTTCTTCACGCCACACCCATTTTTCATTTTTGGGTCACTAGGTCAAAGGTCAAGGTCACTGTGACCTCTAATATAAAACTGTAATATAGGCTATAAAATCAAAGTGCTTCCACCTACAACTTATAAATTTCATATGTACATGCACCTTGATGAGTTCTACACGCCACACCCATTTTTGGGTCACTAGGTCAAAGGTCAAGGTCACTGTGACCTCTTATATAAAACTTAACATAGGCTCTAAAATCAAAGTGCTTCCACCTACAACTTTGAAATTTCATATGTAGATGCACCTTGATGAGTTCTTCACGCCACACCCACTTTTGGGTTACTAGGTCAAAGGTCAAGGTCACTGTGACCTCTAATATAAAACTTTAACATTAACCTCTACATTCGCTCAAAAATCAAAGTGCTTCCACCTACAACTTTGAAACTTCATATGTAGATGCACCTTGATGAGTTTTACACGCCACACCCATTTGGGGTCACTAAGTCAAAGGTCAAGGTCACTGTGACCTCTAAAAAAAAAAAATTCTGACAAGCTTTCGCAGCCGAGCTTTGCACCCGTTATGCGGTGCCCTTGTTTTATACTTTTGAGGTATCATTTTCATTCCTGAAATGGTAATGTTTTCACATACAAAAACTGCTTGATTGACTACATTTAATTATATATGCCATTCCACTTAGGTGCCTTAACTTGAAATTAAAGTACTTACCAGTATGTCTGAATGTAATGCCTTTTTTCTGTGGTGCTTTTTCATTCACGATTGCTTTAATTTTTTTTATCTTTACACACTTTGCTTTTTTGTTTCTTTTTATTATAAGATCAATTTTGCCAGATTTTACCTTTTTATAATCTATTAAAAATGTATTGAATAGGATTTTGCACATATTATACTACATCAATTGTATATCATACAAGTTTATAAACGTTGCACAAATATGTACATTTTATGTTTGTCACAATATTTCATTCTAGTTTCTCATTGTGTTGCTAATGAGTATATTTTATTTAGATGTTGCATTTCATTAATTACTGCTTTTTGTTTCCAAGGTGGTCATTTTTGAAAAAAAAATCAACTACCACTTTAAAGTGAAGGTTATATAATATTCCATATATTATGTTCATGTATATGAATATACCCAAAATCTCCCTATTGGTTTTGTTAAATAATGAGGTAATCTTAACCCTTTACTTGCTGGGAAATGTGTCGTCTGCTTAAATGTCGTCTGCTGAATTTCTAAAAAAAGCATTTTTTTCGAATTTTTTTTCCAAAGAATACTATCAGAATAGTAAACAGTTTGGATCCTGATGAGACGCCACATTCTGTGGCGTCTCATCTGGATCAAAACTGTTTGCAAACGCCTTCAAAATTCGGTTCCTGCACTGAAAGAGTTAATATTTACTGGCAAGTGTATTATTTACTGGCATTGCCACATGCCGTGCTTTGTCACATCAAAACTGAAAGTGTTCTTGCATTAATCTACTGGATATTCACATTATTTTGTAATTACATGGGTAGGATTTTCTTGTAGGTAAAAAGTAATTTATAACAATTCAGATTAATAAACTAAAAAAAAAATTATTTTGAATTTAAGTTTACAGTATTTTCTGTTAACAGGCGGAGCAGACCCTAAAATAGAGATCTGGTTTTTGGACAGAGCCCTTCGCTGGCATTATATCACGGAATCGTTCACATCATACTATCGCCTTATGATCATGCACCTGGGCCTACCACAATGGCAATATGCATTCACAGACATAGGCCTTTGTCAGCAAGCTAAGGTACACATTACTTATGAAGAATAAAAAAGGCATTTACTTTACCGTAAAATACTCAGATAAACTTTCATATACGCAAACTTATGGTATTACCATTCCTTGTAAAGAATATATCAATTCTATGGGGAATCAATTTAAATAAAAGTTGGTGGCCAACTTGGCTTACACATGTTAAATTGCAATATGTGTTTGCATAATCAGATTTATAAACTGCTAGTCCGTTATTATGTAACCTAGGAAACAGTTACAAAACAAGAAGCTTGTGCTACAAAATGGGAAATACTTTGACATAATACATGTTACTTTTGTATAAACAAACAATAGGTTACAATACTGTACACAATTAAAGGTCTTTGAAAAAAATGTGTAAGATTAATAATCAGGCTGTTGAGACTGGTTATATATACTAAGCAAACCAATACAATAAAAACAATAGTTGACATATTTTGTTATATCATTAAAGCTATATTTCATCTGTTGCGTTTTTTTTTACTTTGTAGATACTTTTCTTGTGAAGCCTTTTAAGCAAATAACCTACAACTGCACTTTAACATATTCTTGTAAATGTTTTTCATAACCTTTTCAGCAATGGTTCACCATGTATGCTCCGCTGCGACTGGAGTTGGATGCAGAACTGAGTGTCACTGGTGATCACCCTATTGATTCTATCTCATCCACTACTCAGATAGATGTGGGGAAAGTTTTTAAAGGAAAGTCCGATAAAAAGTTAGTTTTATAGTTTTAATGGTTGAGTTTGGGATCTATGAGAGGCAATCATGTTTGTGGAACAAAATTAGTATGTTTCATTATTTGCTCCATTTTATTTAAGTGTAAATTCTGTATGTTTTATTTTGCATACTTTGGTTTAATACTGGATCCAGTCCAGCTTTAATAATATGTATGATATTTGATGTTATTATAATTTGTGTCTTGTTTTGAGAAAACTGGGCATAATGCATGTGTGTAAAGCGTCATCCCAGATTAGCATGTGAAGTCCGCACAGGCTAATCAGGGACAACACTTTTCGCTTTAATGGTATTTTTTCGTTTAAAGGAAGTCCCTTTTTACAGAAAATCTAGTTTAAATGGAAAGTGTCGTTCCTGATAAGCCTGTGCAGACTGCACAGGCTAATCTGGGACAACACTTTACGCACATGCATTATGCCCAGTTTTCTCAGAACAAGACACATTGGTTGTATCTTCTTGCATAATAGGAAGCCTGTACCTGCACAGACACAGTCACAACCAACTGGGCTACGGAAAAAAGGCGCAATTACTTCAGCAAAGTATGTGTTTGCCATTTCTGTGTTCTTGACCATCAGTCTAATCAAGTGCATATAAAGTGTTGGTTGTTTTATTTTCATTCATATGTTATTGTATAGAAATATTTGTGTTGAAAATGTAATTTTTATTCTACTATATTGCTGTTTAAACAGGCATTATTTTTAATCACAACATATTTCACTTTAAATGTTTTCAAAATAAGGTGTGCTATATTTTAGCCTGAAAATGAGCTCAACATGCAAAATGTAGGCATCTGTAGTTTACATTTTGTTGTCACCTTTTTCTTGCACATTTCAGAGGAGGAACTCAGACAGGGCTGAAACCAAGCGGATCATTTTCTCAGCTCTCTGGCAAGAAGTAGGGCATGCATAGGACAACAAAATATGCGATACATTTGATTGCCTTACGCCTTTACATCCTACCAGATGTACAGTGTGGGCTTTTGTGTTGAGATTGTTTGGTGTTCAGAAACATCACATGAAGCAAAACAATGTTGTTTTGCCATAAATTTGGCGATGAAACGATGATCAAAGTTAAATTGGTGTATTAACTTTTTAAAGTATATTGGTATGATTGTTTGCACAGATTGCAACAAATGAAATAAATTTATTAATAATTGTGCGTTAATTTCTTCTTAATCATACCAACTCTTGGTACGTTTATCATTGGGTAAACTGTTGTCCTCACTTTAGCTATTGGCACATTTTATTTATGTTACATGAAATGCAGCAACATGCAGTGCTCCAGCTTGGATTTGAAAAGGGCAAGATGGTCAATTGTTAAATAATGGCACAGTTATTTTATCCATGTGGTATATTTACAAGATAAGAGGTGTTCACCACATTTAACTATATGTATTCTGCTTTGAATTAAAAGTTCTGAGTTCCAATGATGTTGGAGGTGTCCCCATCAGTGTGTTTGCATGCTCAAAATAATTTGAGGTGTTGTTTGAACAACCATGGAATTTTTAGTTAATATACCAGTACATGAAGGAACTTTAAGTGCGAGTCTCTTGAATTATTGTTATATCATAATTACAATTAGTGATTTATTATAAAATATTATCAGTATTTACCATACCCAATATATTATGTTACTATATATTGATACGTTAAAAAAGAATGGCTTCATTGAACAAAAATAATATATCAAGTAATTCATTGCATTTGTTATATTTACATTCGAGCTTTATAGGCGGATTTCTTAACATTAGCTTTACAGAATCTTCAATATGGCCCATATTTTATAAATGTGTCACATTAAAATTATAAGTTTTCCTAGATTTGCACATAAGCAAATAGATCACACTTCTTGATGAGGCTTTTTTTACACAACTTATTATACAATTTATAACCTTTATAACAGTTTGTGCATTGTTACACCAGAGATAATAACAGATTTGAACCGTGCTCTGTGAGAAGGGGGTTAAATGCATGTGTGTTAAGTGTCATCCCAGATTAGCCTGTGCGGTCCGCACAGGCTAATCAGGGATGACACTTTCCGCCTGGATTTTTGGCAAGAAGAGACTTTCTTAAAATGAAAAATATAATACAAGCTGAAAGTGTAGTCCCTGATTAGCCTGTGTGGGATGACACTTTATGCACATCCATTAAACCCCTTTTTCAAAGAGCACTGCTGATATGTAATGTCAATATCAACCTTTGGACCAACTTCCATTATGATTAGATAAAAAATGTTGGATCAAAAGTAGTAACAAACTAAACATTGAGACCGCACAACAGGTAAAACTGACCAAGAACATAGACTTTGTGCTCTAATTAATGAGCTAAACCAAAATCAGTATATCTTGGCGGAGGGGACAATAATGAATCTCTACTGCTGTCTGGAGGACCTGCGGCCCTTGGCTACCTGGCGTGTCCATCTAAGTGATCAACAGGTAGAAAAAAACGGTACCATATTTCAGGGCGATTGAGACAGAAAATATGAATTGAGAACGCACGACAGGCAAAGACTGACCACAAAAATTGACTTTACTCCGACTTTTCACATCAGAAGAGTATATTTGAGGCTTTAAAAATGCATCTTTTTTAAAAATCAAATCCCCTGCCCCATACTATACATCCATCATACATATGATGCTGATTTGGGCTCTGTATATGCACTTTGCTTTTGCATCACTTGGACAGACCCGCTTGTTGGCGAAGTTCGGAATCCGCAGAATACACATTGACCAAAACTATTTTAAGAGTGGCCTCCCTTGTACTGTTCAACGACGATTTCAAAACAAAACATTTACGTTCTAACTTCTAAGTTAATGCAATAGTTTACTGAATAAATATGTTTATTTGCAGATCTTCTTTAAAGTGAAAACGAAATCTACGCTATGGGAATAACAAGGGGTAACTATGTGCTGTTTGATTGTTGCTTAAAATCGTTTTTTTCACTGTGATAAATAGCAAGAGGAAAGTTGCAACTTGCACTACACTTATTGACTTAACACTAATCGCCTTGTTCAGTACTTAGGATCTTGTTTAACTTCATAGTGTCGAGATTTATTAATAAATTAATAACTGCAAATTATGGCACTTTTCCAGCGGATCCGAATATCTGACCCATTCCAAGGCATATAATATAATTAAAAATATTGTTACATGAATGTAAAGTTACCATTTAAAAAACTAAATTTTCCATGTTGCAGACTTTAGCATGACTACAATACTGCACTTGCAATATGTTCTTGAATTTTTTTTTCTGATATACTCTGATAAAAGTATTGTAGGTTTCTATTGTGCAAGTCATGTTATTTAAATGTTTGCGTCTGTATTTTAAAAACACATGAGCCCAAGGGTGTTTTAATGTATACAAATAAGTTCGCCATGGCAAAGTGGATACAGTTTCTGTCTAGTGATCGGAAGGTAATGGGTTCAAGGACCCAGGACTTCTTATATAGTACAAGTGTTTCAATGCTCTAGAGAAGCCCTGCACTTAATGCAAAGAAGAAGAATCTTTAAGATAATTACTTGAAAGCTGAATAAGCTTGAAATCACGATGCAAAACTTGTTAAACCACAGTCTAATAAATTTATAAGATTGAAACATTGCAATGTTTTACAAGTTTAATGGTTGGTTAATTTTATCAGTGACAATAAGATGTCAAGTCCATATAAACAGACTCCCTATGCACCTCTTCATAAACACAACCGCAGGTCAACTCGGCAGCTGATCAGTGCCCATCCCTTAACCGACTTCGTTTGTGACAAATTGCGGAAAGCAATTGATAAACTTTGAAAACATGTTAATTTACCTGAATGGCAACCTACAAGCTTTATCCTTTGCATGCGCCCTTAAAAACACCCTGATGTTTCAACACACTATTCTTCTTCAGGGGTGGCGAAATCAAATGTCCGAGTTGCCCGAGTCGTACATTGGCTTGTCTGGGCAACAGGCCAAGTGGGCAACTGATTTTTTTCAATTAAGTTGTCCGTGGACAACAAGTTTTTTAAAAGTCGCGTCAAGGTATACAAAAATACATAGTATTAGAGCCGTAATTAAGTTTTACAAAACCGGATGTTGACATGCGATTACATTGTCAGTGCTATTTGCGGAGCAAGCAAGCTAAAATTTCAATCTCTTGCACGACGGTTACATTTCATTCACCTCTGTGTTGGGCTCAGAACGGACTATTGTTATGAAAGCGTCTCATTTATGTCATGATCATTCAAAGCGATCATCATTGAGGTTACAGAATACTAAACCATCTCTTGAACGACGGTTACATTGCATTCACTGAATTAAAGAAAACCATCTCATACCATGATATCTTATATCAGTCTTAATTCATTATTATAAAATTGATAAGGTTTTTTTATGTTAAGAAACCAACATACATACACACGTCGAAGTAATTCCTAACGTCACTCAAAAAAAAAAAATGTTCAATTGTTAACATTTGTGAAGTGCGTGGAATGATTCCATCTGCGCAAATGGGCAATAAATTAGTTCCAAAGAGTTGCATTAAAACTCGCAAGTTTTTGCACGATTTATCGTACATTTAAAAGTCATATTTCTTAATTTAATGCATGCGATCTTAAATATCCAATCAAATATACGTTGAATGCGTTTGTTCGGTTTTATCTATTGTATAGACAAAATGAAGGGCTGAGCCTTTCGCAGAGTTGTATGTGACAGCAAGGAACGACAACTCTGCATGGAGATTGCTAAAATACGTGCACTTTCCTGCGCAGTGATCTCCCTTATTCTATAAGAGACCGGGACCATGCCGCATTTTCAACATTCGACCCGACTGTTAGACAGTGTACAGACTGGTTTCTTTATGTTTACAATCACACGGAAATAAAAAGTATCAATCTAAGATAATCAAAACACGGTCTACCTTGTTATTTAAGAAGACTTTAATGGAAATGATGAAACTTTTTTTTTTAATCTTCAACAACAGAGCAGAAACCCGAAGCTTTGAGCAGCCAACCTCCCAAAAAACTAAGAAAGATTCTGATAAAAAATATTATCTAAGTAAACGCACTAGAACTTTTCAAGAAACTTGGCTGACAGATTTTCAATGGTTACCAGTTTATATAATCAAATTGCTACCAGTAGCGGAGCCTCAGTCTGATGACTCAGAGGTTCACATATTGGAGTACTAGTTTAATTTGTTAAGATTACTATGTACTTATGTTCAGCACATATTTTAATTACACTAGCTTCGCAAGATTAAAAGTTTGAGAAAGTCTTTATATTGTTTATAATATACTGCTATAATGCATGTACCATTGAAATATAATTATAAACAAAACAAGCAAATCATACTCATTTTGATATATTCCACATTATTTAACATTAATCAATAAATGCGTTTATAATTTATATAAACATAAACGGACAAGTGTAGTTCAGCTACGGACAAGTTAAATTTCCTAAATGGTTGTCCGTGGACAAGTATAGTTTTTTGAGATTTCGCCACCCCTGGAAATTCTGAAATTTGAAACAACACAAAGTTTGACATCATAATTCATTAAGTCTTAGGCTTCATCACACAAAGTTCATGTCTCAGCCAACAAAGCTCTCTAGATGCAGATTTTCTTAATGTGAGTTCTATAAGCCAAAATATTGTATGATAGTCAGAATGTCTGTTATTAAATTTAATGAATGAAAAGCAATTGGTCATTTTGGTGTACTGCAACCTAACCGATAGCGACACTTTAAGTTGGCAACATTTCGCCATTTTTCCAATATGGTGGATAGATGGTTAGAAAAATAAATGAAGTAAATAAAAAGCAATTGTGTTGTGCTTTAATGGTACCATTTGCATTGCTTTTTGGTTATGAAAGGCAAACGTTGATACTTTTTTTGCAGTTTCAGTGTTCCTTAGCCTTTGAATTGGTGATCAAATTTTGCACCTTTGAAAAATTGATGGTGCATTGCAACTCTCAGCACCCCTTATGGTTGTAAAGCTGAGTGTTGAATTATTGCAACTACAAGATTTCTTTCAACATTCTTGTCTTTGGCAAATTTTAAAACCTTTTTTTTTTCTCATAAACGACAGTAAAGGTTTGGGTTGAAAGCGGGATACTGCTATGTTTGATATATATTAGAAGCCCTACATTGAAATTTCCAACATTTGAACCTCAGTTTCTCCATTGATTTTAAATTTTTATTAGCTTGGCAGTTTGGAGAAACCCTGAGGTATTGTCATAGCCAGCTTGCGTCCGGCGTCTGCATTCCGGCGTCCGCGTTGTGCTAAAACCATAACATAGGCTCTAAAATCAAAGTGCTTCCACC
Organism: Dreissena polymorpha; assembly: GCF_020536995.1. Taxonomy (NCBI): domain Eukaryota; kingdom Metazoa; phylum Mollusca; class Bivalvia; order Myida; family Dreissenidae; genus Dreissena; species Dreissena polymorpha. Next base: position 47,096,333 of record NC_068358.1, on the reverse strand, counting down.
GTATACTTTGAAACTTCATATGTAGATGCACCTTGATGAGTTCTACACGCCACACCCATTTTGGGGTCACTAGGTCAAAGGTCAAGGTCACTTCTGACAAGCTTTCATTTATTCAAAACTGCACCCAAAGCTGATCAAGGGTCGGCACCCGTTATTCGGTGCTCTTGTAAAGTTAGCTGCACATTTTTCGGAGAAAAAGTGGGGATATTGTGGTGATATTTGTCTGTCCGATGTCCGTCCTGGCCACCTGCTCCTCCTACACTATTTGCACTAGAACCTTGAAACTAACATACCTGGTAGCTATGAGCATATGTGCGACGGTGACAGTGACGAGTTTTGATCTGACCCCTGGGTCAAAAGTTATGGGGGTTGGGGCGGGCCGGGTCAGAGATTTTCACTCATTTTTTTATGTTATTTTACATAAACGTCTTCACTTCTGCACCGATTAACTTCAAATTGATACTGAGCCTCTCTTATGACAATACGGTCAATCTCAACTATGCATGGCCCCATTACCAACCCTGGGGCGCCCATGGCCACATAGGCCACGCCCACCCAAAATTGCCTTTTACTATAATTTCTTCATTTCTACACCGATTCACTTCAAATTGATAATGAACCTCTCTTATCACAATGCGGTCAATCTCAACTATGCATGGCCCCATTACCAACCCTAGGGCACCCCGCCCACATAGGCCACGCCCACCCAAAATTGCCTTTTACTATAATTTCTTCATTTATACACCGATTTACTTCAAATTCATACTGAACCTCTCTTATGACAATACGGTCAATCTCAGCTATGCATGGCCCCATTACCAACCCTGGGGCGCCCCGCCCACATTGGCCACGCCCAACCAAAATTGCCTTTTACTATAATTTCTTCATTTCTACACTGATTCACTTCAAATTGATACTGAACCTCTTTTTTGACAATACAGTCAATCTCAACTATGCATGGCGCCATTACCAACCCTGGGGCGCCCCGCCCACATAGGCCACACCCACCCAAAATTGCCTTTTACTATAATTTCTTCATTTCTACACCGATTTACTTCAAATTGATACTGAACATCTCTTATGACAATATGGTCAATCTCAACTATGTATGGCCCCATTACCAACCTTGGGGCGCCCCGCACATAATAGGCCACACCCACCGAAAATTGTCTTTTACTATTTTTTCTTCATTTCTACACCGATTCACTTCTAATTGATACTGAACTTCTCTTATGACAATATGGTCAATCTCAACTATGCATGGCCCCATTACCAACCCTGGGGCGCCCCTGGGTCAAACATGCGGTGTGGGGATACGCGTCGGCCTCTGCCGCGCCATTTCTATTTTATATTGATTTTATGCAGCTGTATAATTTCTATTGAATATTGCCTATAGTATATTGTTTTAGATGACACAATAGCCTGCCCTTGCATATAAATTATATAATTATTATTTACCTAGATAAATATTTGTTGAAAACAGACTCGAGATGCCGAGGCTCAGTACCGTCCCCTGTGAACATTCCTACACAGTTGTTCAAATACACCCTAAGACGTGAAACAGGGACTGCCTACATCAGTGATTCTCATGCGCAGAACTTAGTGGATGACTATGTGTCACAGTTAATGCCACAACTTTTTAGAGAGAAAGAGTTTAGACTGGGACAAATCAATAAAGTCTTCTCTGCTAAATGGTTGAACCACAAGCAAGTTGTTTTTGGAACCAAATGCAATAAGGTAAGGACTGTCACTTTTTAGATGTAACTGAAATGGTGCAACATTGATCTTTATAAATTCATCAAAATTACTTGTATTTTGACTAGTTTGTGTTACGCTTGACTATAAAATAGTTAGAGGTAACCCTTTCCCACTCAAAGGCATAGTGAAAAAGGCTATGTACAAACAGCATAAAACCAGAACAGCCTGCGAGTAACTGGCAGTCTGTTCAGGTTTTATGCTGTTTGCTTCTCATCAGTATTTGAGGGTTTGAAATGAAGCCTTTAAAACTTGAATCTAGTGAGACAGGTCTTTAATTAAAGTAAACTTTCTTAGGATTTACATAAGTGTAAGAATATGTGTCTAAGTGATAAAGGGTTAAACTACGTAACTTGCCCATTTAAACGTTTGCATGCAACAATTTCAGTTTTGTTTTTTCTACAAGTATTCGATTGAAACATCACAAATGTAATTGGCGCCATTGCTTTAGGTAACTGATCAATGCAAATAACATTGACGCATAATTAAGCAGATTAAAGCATTTGTTGTCTTTTTATTGCAGCTTCATGTAAAGTACAAATTATTTTTCCATATCCATGTCTTGGGGGTCTTGTCTCAAGGTGAGAAAATTGTGATACCTGTCCATGACTCGAACCCAGTACAACTTCCTATTGGCGCGAGTTTTTTCCTGACTGAGCTAACCTGGCCACCGCACAAGCTCTCCCCTAGCCTGACTAAGTTCATACCATGACATGCACCCCAACTAGGATATGATTTAGATCTCAAATGCAGGGATTTGGGCTTTTGTATAATTTACAAATTAACCATTTTAAAGTTTACTCTGATAACATTATGGCCTAACTAGGATATGATTTAGATCTCAAATGCAGGGATTTGGGCTTTTGTATAATTTATAAATTAACCATTTTAACGTTTACTCTGAAAACATTATAGCCCCACATTCGGCACCAAATTTGCAAACGGCCCCAGACTCAAACCGAGGACACCTCACTATCAGGACGAGTGCTCTCCTGATGGAGCTAACAGGGCCACCACACACACTCTCCTCTAATGTGACAAAGTTTGTCTCATTACATATGGGTCTTGTGCATGGTATTGAACCAGTGCTGCCTGGCTGAAAACGAAGATTCTACACTCTGACCTCGACGGTTTGATTAGAGGCTAAGGGCCCTCTCTTGCCGCCAGGGGAAGCCACCCACATACCTCATGAGGGGGAATTTCGCGTTGTTTTGGGCGAAAAGGGGAATTTTAAAAGATCATTTTACCAACCATTCAACACCTCAAATTGCTATATTTTAATGTGATTTACATAAATACATGTATACATTTATATTCGATATTTGGCGGTAAAAAGTGCGAAACGAGGGCCCTGAGGCTTGAGGGGGGTCATGAACAAGTTCATACAATGACATAAACCACACTTGAACATGAATTGTGGGACTTGTCTGGGACTCTAAACCGGGATGCCTCTCTAAGTCGCTATCAGGGGGAGTGCTCTCTTGATTGAGCTAACCAGGCCACTGCATAACATCTCCCTTTGACCTGTTTTTTAGCTGAATTTGCCACTATCTGTTATTGGAACACTCTGTTGTTTTATTTTTTGCAACATGAAATTCATGTTAATTTTGGCAAATACATAATCTCTGATAAAACTACAGGTATTCAATTGACAATCAGGGTCGTCATGCAAGACCACTGACCGAGTATATAATATCCATTTCCCAGTAAAATTGGTCTTTTTCTTGTAACAGTTGAAGGTGCTTGACACTCAGACTAGTGATGTGGTTGTCATCCCATCGTTAAAGAGCAGCAGTCGAAGCGTGCCCGCAGAGTGCCCGTGCGGAATCCACAGTGTCGCCATTAACCCGTCTCACACACTGCTTGCCACAGGGGCTGAGTTTACCAACGATGTTGCTGTGTATAAACTGCCGTCATTTGATCCGTATTGTGTTGGGGAGGTAAGAGAAATTCTTTGATTTCTTAACCCATTTATGCCTAGTGGACTCTCCCATCCTTCTAAATTGGATCAATTTATTTCCAAAATTAGGGATGTCTAGTATATTTATTTCTATATTTAGAATATTTCTTAAGAAATTCCTTTAAGCAAACAGCTCAGACCCTGATGAGATGCCACATCATTCGGCGTCTCATCTGGGTCTACGCTGTTTTCCAAGGCCTTTTTTCTAGACGGTAGGCATAAATGGGTTAATTTTGGTTTATGTGGCGATGTTTAAAGATGAACTTTAGAAGTATTTTACATTAGCTGACCTTCGCATTTACACAAGAATATAATAGTATGGTTAGCCTGAAGAAAATATATTAAGTATCACTTCATTTATACAAATGTGTGTTTATTTGTAATGTACACTTCAACACTGTTATTTCAAGTCGTCGGGACCGTTAAAAAAACTTCGGATTAACAATAATTTGACATAAACATTTGACAGAAGACTTCTTTGATTTTGTAATATATAGCGTTGTGGAATTGGAATTGTTCGGTTACACTTTACTATTAATAATTGTTTTAATTAAACACGTAAACTAGTCAGATAGCAATAGATTTCTACTTGTAACAAACGGAGGAATAAAACGATTCTTTTTCTTCTTTTTATTTTTCTCTAATTACAGAACATAGAAAATATAATGAATAGCACAAATTATCAAAACATATAAAATATCACGAATAGCACGAATTATCAGAACATATAAAATATAACGAATAGCACAAATTAACATACATGTAAATACATATGAATACATTTTCGGAAATGAATTAACATTTTTTAAATAAGACGAGATGTCTTTCTGAACACCGGCGTTAGCAGCATTTCTCCTATTTGTCAAGGACATTGAAGAACTCGCTTCCGCCCGTGTTTTGCTCGCAGAACTGCCTTACGTCGTTGATTGGATATCATGTTCGTTCTTGTGTTGTCAGCCTCGTCGTAGTCGTTGTGACGACATTATAAAACTAACACGCTACGCGCAGACGACAAAGGTGTAATTATCGGCTTTTGACCGGCCACGGGCAGATGACAAATGTGTGAAATTACGCTCAGTGTTTTGCAGTTTTGACTTCAGATTAAAGATTGATAATTAGGTGCGAATTATAGTGTTGGGACCGACAGAATCATTTCGAATTAACGATTTCTTCGGTTTAACGAAGTTTGGATTAACAATGAAATTGTACATTAAACAAAGAAGAACCAAAATCGGGACCCGAAAAATACTTCGAAATAATGGTGACTTCGGATTATGGGTGTTCGAAATAACGGTGTTGAAGTGTATGTTGATTTATCAAAACACTGAATTTCTGAACATTAAAAGAAAGCTGTATGTGTAAGGTTTTAATGAACATTTAGAAAAGTAGATAATTTCTTTAGCCAGCAAATAAGATAAAAGATCCAATTTATCAACTTGATTTCCAAGAATAAAATGGTCTGATTTCTTTGGAAACTGGGACTTTAAACTGTACAAGTGATAATTTGAACATAGCCATAAACATCAAGCATTTCTTTGTTGTTTCAGAGGGCACACACTGACTGGATATTTGACTTATGTTGGCTTGATGATGAGTATTTGGTAACAGGTAATCACGCTGTACACATATTTTGTGCGTGCTTTATGAATTTGATGTTCAGTTTTAGCTAACTTGCTTTTGTTTGAAGTTGTATGTTGTCCTATATTTGTATGTGCATGGTGTGTCAATCAATGTTAACACACTAGAGTCACATTCTATGCCTAATTTTCATGAAACTTGTTGGAACGATTGGCCCACAGATATCTCTGCTATATTCAAACTAGGTCATTTGTTGTGTGTGTGTGGGGGGGAGCATTTAATAGGTCACTAGCTCAAATAGTGGAACAAAAAGCTTTTGAACATTAAAAGGGAGTGCAAGTCATTTTTTGGAATGAGCTTTGAAGCTATGGCCTTAGGCAATTAGGTAAAATCTTATGAGTTTATCACAATCTATAGTAAAAATCAACATGCAGTGCCAGATATTTGTTTGTGGATATGTAAACTAGTATTTCATTCATTGGACTGTGTTTATTAATTATATAGTCAAAATCATCTGACAGCCCTCATGTCATCTTCAATTTCGGTATGACATGCTTATGGAACAATATTTCATTCTAATTTGGTATTGAAAAAATCATGTTTTTTTGCTGTAGAACAATGTGCTAAAATTTGTTTTACTTGACACTGTTTGCTTTAAGGATCTCGAGACAGCAATCTTGGCCTCTGGCACATAGACGACGTGGATAGTGGGGAGACCTCGCCTCTCTGGAGCCTGCAGGTGCCCGAATACAGTATTAAAAATCCAGTTGTCGTGAAACGCTGTGGAACTGCAAAGAGGGTTCGAGCATTGGGATGCCTTCAGAAAAGAAAGGTTAAATAACTTATTATGATATCTCTACAAGTTTAGGCACTACCAGAAATTGGCATTGTCTACTGTATCTTTTGTAAATTTGTGATATTTTAGCGAGGCTGTTTTCTGAGAAAACCCGAGCTATTGTCATAGCCAGCTCGTCGTGTTGTGTCGTTCGCTGGCGTCATGCTAAAACCTAAACATAGGCTCTAAAATCAAAGTTTGAAACTTCATATGTAGATGCACCTTGATGAGTTCTACACACCACACCCATTTTTGGGTCACTAGGTCAAAGGTCAATTTCACTGTGACCTCTAAAAAAATAATTCTGACAAGCTTTTGCAGCTGAGCATGGCACCCGTTATGGGGTGCTCTTGTTATGCCCCCGGATCAAATGATCGGGGGTATATTGTTTTTGGCCTGTCTGTCATTGCATGTGTGTGTGTGTGTGTCCCAAACTTTAACCAAAACTTAAACCTTGTTCATAATTTTTGCAATATTGAAGATAGCAACTTGATATTTGGCATGCATGTGTATCTCATGGAGCTGCACATTTTGAGTGGTGAAAGGTCAAGGTCATCCTTCAAGGTCAAAGGTATATGGCTTTAAAGCGGCGCATTGTGTTTCTGACAAACACATCTCTTGTTTTTACATAGCCTAGTAAATTGCTTTAGCGCACCAGAGCACAAAGTGAGCTATTGTGCTCACCTCCTTTCTGACATCCGTTGTATGTGCGTCGTGTAGCATAAACTGTTTACTTGTCCTTTTAGTAGAGGCCTCATTTTTCATCCAATCTTGAAACTTGCTCAGAATATTTATTTTGAAAATGTTTAGGCAGTATTTGAGTCTTTGTCAAATCCAAGATAAATCTTGTTATTACTTCAGAGGCCAAATTTATGACGCAACTTGGTAAGAATGTTTATCCTGACAATATCTTAGACAAGGATGATTATGTGTCATGTGCATCCAAAAACTAGGTTACAAGGTCAGATCTTAGTGAAACCTTTTTTTTCACACTAGATGACAATTTTATGACTCTTGGCAAATTGGTCAGAATGTTTATCTAACCATTATGTAGAACTAGTTTCAATCTGGGTAATGTGTGTCAAAGTAAGAATAATTGTGTAACCACAAAAGAGTGCTTTTTTTGTCTCAATCTCGATGAAACTTTGTTCCTATGTTTATGTTTCATAAAACCAGGTCACCAGGTTAATTTTCAAGAATTAGTTTTCCTCAAACTTAGGTGAAATCTTCTGGGCCATTTTAGTACTTTTAATCATTTTATGCTTTAATGTTAACATTTGGAGTCCTAAAGAAAAGGTATGTTGACACAAATAAAGTCTGCATTGTCTGGTATTAAAAGTACGGCAGCATTTTGTTATTGGATCAATTAAACGTCAAATGTTTATTTCATTAAAATAAAAGTGAATCGAATTAAGTGCATAATCATTAGGCTGTATTAATTTTCTGCTATTTTTATGCCCCCAGAACATAGGTTGTGGGGGCATATTAAAATCGCACGGTCCGTTAGACAGTTAGTCAGTTAGTCAGTCCGTCCGGATTAGTTTCCAATCAATAAGTCAAGCAATTGTCATCAGATCTTCACCAAACTTCATGAAAATGTGTAAGGCAATAACATCTAGGTCAAGTTTGATAATCGGCCAATTTGACCCAGACACTCCTGAGTTACGGCCCTTGAATCATCGTAAAAATTTTTTTTTCTTGTTTCCGCTCAATAACTCGAGCAATTGTCATCAGATTTTCACCAAACTTCATGAAAATGTGTAAGGTTATAATATCTAGGTCAAGTTCGATAATTGGCTAAATTGACCCAGACAATCCTGAGTTACGCCCCTTGAATCATTGTAAAATTGGGTTTTTAGCTCACCTGATTGCCCAGGTGAGCATTTGTGACTCTAGAAGTCACAATTTTTGCCCAATCATCATGAAAGTTGGTCATAACATTGGTTTTATTGATTTCTCGGACGAGTTCAAAAATGGTCCAGATCGGTGAAAAAACATGGCCGTCAGTGGGCGGGGCATTTTTCTTTATATGTATAAAGTGAAAACATGTGAACACTCTAGAAGTCACATTATGACTCAATTTTCATGAAATTTGGTCAAAACATTTGTTTCCTTGATATGAGTGTTGAGTTCGAAACTGGTTCCGGTCAGTTGAATAACATGGCTGCCAGTGGGGGGGGGGGCAGTGTTCCTTATTTGGCTATATAGAAACCTTTTAAACACTGTAGAAGTCACAATTTTTGCCCAATCATCATGAAAGTTGGTCAAAACATTTGTTTTATTGACATCTTGGACGAGTTCAAAAATGGTGCAGATCGGTGATAAACATGGCCGCCAGTGGGCGGGGCATTTTTCTCTTTATGTATATAGTGAAAACATGTGAACACTTACATTTTTGGCCCTATTTTCATGAAATTTGGTCAAAACATTTGTTTCCTTGATATGAGAGTTGAGTTTGAAAATGGTTCCGGTCAGTTTAATAACATGGCTGCGGGGGGGGGGGGGGGGGGGGGCAATTTTCTCATATTTATAAAACTTGGTGAAAAGATTGGCTTTATATATATCACATAATTAATGCCATAATTATTGCCATTAGATTGTACAAATTTTCATTACATTATACAAAATCCTTGTAAACACTCTAGAGGTCACAATTTTGTTTCAGATTTTATGAATTTGGTCATAATATTTATTATGCCCCTCTTCGAAGAAGAGGGGGTATATTGTTTTGCACATGTCGGTCTGTCGGTTGGTCCGTTCACCAGATGGTTTCCGGATGATAACTTAAGAACGCTTAGGCTTAGGATCATGAAACTTCATAGGTACATTGATCATGACTGGCAGATGACCCCTAGGTCACTAGGTCAAAGGTCAAGGTTACAGTGACTTGAAATAGTAAAATGGTTTCCGGATGATAACTCAAGAATGCTTAGGCCTAGTTTTTGTAAGCAAAGTTTGATGTTTGGTAAGGGGGGTCAACTCAAATTATAGGTCACCAGGTCAAATCTTACAAAAACAAAATCACTCAATATGCCAGAGTTTTGGTTCAATAATGATGAAACTTGACCAGGATGTTTGTCTGGACAATATCTAGGTCAAGTTTGACGTTTGGTAAAGATTGAATGAATCAACTCCTCTCAGGTGAGCGAACTAGGGCCATCTTGGCCCTCTTGTTTCTTGTTTCCGTTCAATAAATCAAGCAATTGTTATCAGATCTTACCAAACTTCATGAAAATGTGTCAGGAAATAATATGTATGCCAAGTTCGATATTAGGCCAAATTGACTCAGACACTCTTGAGTGAGGGCCCTTGAATCATCGTAAAATTGATTGTTTTCTTGTTTCCGCTCTATAACTCGAGCAATTGTCATCAGTTTTTCACCAAACTTCATGAAAATTTGTAAGGCAATAACATCTAGGTCAAGTTTAATAATCGGCCCAATTGACCCAGACACTCCTGAGTTACAGTCCTGGAATCATAGAAAAATTGTGTTTTTTCTTGTTTCCGCTCTTTACTCGAGCACTTGTCATAGGATCTTCGCCATACTTCATGATAATGTGTAGGGTCATAAGATATAGGTCGATTTTGATTATCAGCCAAATTGATCAAAACACTCCTAAGTTACGACCCTTGAATCATAAAAAAATGAGTTTTTTCTAGTTTCCGCTCAATGACTCCAGCAATTGTCATCGGATCTTCACCAAACTTCATAAAAATGTGAAAGGCAATAAGATCTAGTTCAAGTTCGATAATCGGCCAAATTTACCCTGGCATTTCTGAATTACAGCCCTTGAAACATCAAAGAATTTCGTTCCCGCTCGAAACATGCTCATACATGTTACCTCTATGTCGCTTCAGATGTAACCTTGATATTTGGTATGCATGTGTATATGGACAAGGCCTTTCCATTTGCACAGAAATTTTGACCCCTTTGACATTGACCTTGAACTTAGGGTCCTCGTTTTTGGTTTCGAAATCTGCGTTTAAGTTTCAAAAAAGCGTTTTTTTTGGGCATATGTCTTCCGATGTGGAGAGCTCTTGTTTATTTTGTTTATTATACACAATTTGACACAAGGCGCCAAATAATATTTTAATGTCATTTCAAATCTTTAATAAAAGAGCACAGATGGTGTTAACATTTGTTATATTGGAACAAAATCTTCTCGAATGAATTAATAAAACGTTGTATACTTTTGTGTTAGGTTTACTTGTAAGAATCACAGAAATTCTACAAAACTCTTACAAATTGTTTATGATGTTGGGCCAATATCTTTTAACTTATCCGTAAGGGATTGCATGAAATAAATGTTAAAATTAAAAATTAAAACTTGTTATATATCATGAAACAGCTATATCTATCTTTGCATTATATTGTTACAAAAGTTCTGTTATATTCCAGAGAAATTTGTTGTGTTATTTCACAATTGGGTACAAACATGAAAAAAAATCTGAAAAATGGATACGTTTGATTTAATATTCTTAAAAAATCACTATTACACCTTATATATTCCACCATAAATGTAATTTCAGGAAGTAGGCGTACTGTCTCTGAATGGATTGTTTCATATATGGGATGTGGAATCATTTTCACCAGTAAGTAATTCCCAGTTTGAGATAATTAGAGCTGGTTGCAGCTAGACTAACATGACAGTTATAGCCAGAGATTCCTGCTTGGCATTTTTAGCTCACCTGATTGCTCAGGTGAGCTTTTGTGACCGGTCTTTGTACGTCTTCCGTCCGTCCTTTGTCCACATTTGGTTTGTAAACACTCTAGAGGCCACATTTCATGTCGGATCTTCATGAAACTTGGTCAGAAGATTTGTCCAAATTATATCTCGATCAAGTTCGAAACTGGGTCATGCTGGGTCAAAAACTAGGTCACTAGGTCAAAAAAAAGAAAAACCTTGTAAACACTGTAGAAGTCACATTTCATGCCAAATCTGCATGTTACTTTGTCAAAATGTTTGCCTTAATGATATGTTGGTCGAGTTAAAAAGTGGTTTTGGTTCGTTGAAAAACATGGCCGCCAGTGGGCGGGGCAGTTTTCCTTATTTGGCTATAGAGAAACCTTGTAAACACTCTAGAAGTCACAATTTTTGCCCAATCCTTATGAAAGTTGGTCAAAACATTGGTTTTATTGATACATGTATCTTGGACGAGTTCAAAAATGGTCCAAATCGCTGAAAAAACATGGCTGCCAGTGGGCGGGGCATTTTTCTCTATATGTATATAGTGAGACATGTGAACACTCTAGAAGTCACATTTTTGGCCCAATTTTAATGAAATTTGGTCAGAACATTTGTTTCCTTGATTTGAGAGTTGAGTTCAAAAATGGTTCCGGTCAGTTGAATAACATGGGGGGGGGGGTCTGTTTTCTTATATTTATATTGTAAAAAAAAGCTTGTGAACACTCTAGAAATCACATTTTTTTGCCCAATCATCATGAAACTTGGTACAAAGATTGGTTTTATATATATCACATAATTAATGCCATAATTATTGCCCTTAAATTGTCCAAATTTTCATTATATTATACAAAATCCTTGTAAACACTCTAGAGGTCACAATGTTGTTTTAGATTTTATATACTTGGTCATAATATTTATTTTTGTAAGCAAAGTTTGATGTTTGTTAAGGGGGGGTCAACTCAAAATATAGGTCACCAGGTCAAATCTTACAAAAACAAAAACACTCCAAATGCTAGAGTTTTGGTTCAATAATGATGAAACTTGACCAGGATGTTTGTCTGGACTAGGTCAAGTTTGACGTTTGGTAAAGATTGAAAGAATGGACTCCTCTCAGGTGAGCGAACTAGGGCCATCTAGGCCCTCTTGTTAAATTGTTCTTCTTTTTTACTATTTATCCTTCCACTTTATGAAGAGAGGGAGGGGGAATATACATGTAATCAGTTGTACTTATTATACCCCCATTACCATTGGTAATGGGGGTTATATAGGAGTCACTTTGTCGGTCTGTCTGTCAGTCCCAAAATTTCATCCGATCTTCACAAAACTTGATCACAAGTTATATCTAGATGATGTCTAGGTCAAGTATGAGTATTGGTCATGCCGGGTCAAAAACTAAGTCACGGGGTCACTTAGTGCGTTTAAAAACAAAAGTTTGTCCGGACTATAACTATGTCATTTCTCGTTAGATTTTAAAATGACTTGGTACATTTGTTCACCATCATTGGACGGTGTTTCGTGAAAGAATTATGTCAATATCTCCAAGGTCAAGGTCACACTTTGAGTTCAAAGGTCAAAAATGGCCATAAATGAGCTTGTCCGGCCATAACTACGATGTCCATTGTTAGATTTTAAAAATCATGTGGCACATTTGTTCACCATCATTGGACAGTGTGTCGCGTGAAAGAATTACGTTGATATATAAGGTCAAGGTCACACTTTGAGTTCAAAGGTCAAAAATGGCCATAAATGAGCTTGTCTGGGCCATAAATACGTCTTTCATTGTGAGATTTTTAGATCATTTGGCACATTTGTTCACCATCAATGGACTGTGTGTTGCGCTAAAGAATTACGTTGATATCTCTAAGGTCAAGGTCACACTGAGTTCAAAGGTAAAATGGCCATAAATGAGCTTGTCCCGGCCATAACTTAGTCGTTTATTGTGAGATTTTAAAATCATTTGGCACATTTGTTCACCATCATTGGACGGTGTGTCGCGCGAAAGAATTACGTCGATATCTCCAAGGTCAAGGTCAAACTTTAAGTTCAAAGGTCAAAAATGACCATAAATGATCTTGTCTGGGCCATAACTATGTCATTCATCATGAGCTTTTAAGATCATTTGGACATTTGTTCACCATCAATGGAGGGTATGTCGGGCGAAAGAATTATGTCAATATCTCCAAGGTCAAGGTCACACTTTTTGGAAATTGTTTAAATGATCAGTGCTCCAGCTAAGCCTAAATGGACGGGCGCCCAAACAGCCCATGCCCTGCCCTTCCAAGGCCCCGCCCTACTCTTTTAATTATTTATATATAAAAAATTCTAGCTGAAGCAGTGAATGATATTAATAATTTCTGGGAGAAATAAATCACTTTGTTATATGTTAACTTCAGTCAATGAGCTTGTCTGGGCCATAACTACGTCGTTCATTGTGAGATTTTAAAATTACTTGGTACATTAATTTTGTTCCCAGTCATTGGATGGCGTGTCATGCGGAAGAATTCAAGAGTTCAAAGGTACAATGGCCAGAAATGGTAATCGCATAATAATTCTTAAAAATCACCATAAATTAGCTTCTCTTGTTTTGTGAAGACAACATGCAAAATATTCTGTGTCAATGCAGCATGACTCAAAAAGTATTGTAACTAGAGGGATGAAATTCTCAAACCTATTCACCAGCATGTGAACTTGAGCACTACTGTATTGGTAGGCATAAAGTTTCTGCATGTTCCGTCCAAATGTTTGTTGATTCCGCTCTCTAACTCAGTTTTCATGTCTTAACTTTCTATTCTAAAATTATACAGCATGAAAAGTCCTGTTTCAGGCATAATATTTCCATACATTTATGTATTTGAAAATAACCTTCATAGAGTTTTGTTGCATGCGCCCTTTTAAAAAATCAAGCAAAAATAAAATCTGGGAAATAAAAAAAATACATTTTGATTGCCACCAGGCATATGAGAAATGTATAAATGTATGGTCAAAAATCAGGCATTAAAAAAATGTACATTTCTTCATTCCTTAATTTCATTCTATGTAGAAAACATCAACATCAAAAAGCTTTCTTTGAGCTTGTATTTGCGATGGAATTTCATTTGAAATTTTATTACGCATCTCGTCTTTACACATCTAATAGAATCATATTATGAAACTATGACTAACCAGAAAGCTACAATTTTCTGTGGCAATCTTCTTTAGCAATGGACATGCTTTAGAAGGGAAAAATTATCTTTGCTTTATAATGAAACCTGGAGAATATTTCCAAAGTACAAATTTCCTTTTTTTTTGCTTTGGACCATTGTGAAGTAATTTGTTAAAATATTTTGCTACTCTTGTCTTTAAGCAGATACCCCATTTCGACTTCTTTTTTTTCTGTAAGTTTGGGCTCCTAAAATATGTTTTGAGCTATACACATTTGTATGGTAACAATCAGTTTCTAGTAATTTCAAAATGCAAATTTCAAAAACTGCCAATTTGAGACCATGTGTCAAGTGTATCACTTGAGTCCTGACCTCAAAGGTCAAGGTTTCTCTTAGAGTTCAAAGGTAAGATTTGATTGTAAAACTGCTTAAGAGACAAAGTTTAAATTCTTGTTAAATACAAAATGTAGTTTTAATTCTTTTTAAGGAACTAGTTCAAAATAATACTTTTGTTACTAAGTTGGAAATTGTTTAAATGATACGTGCTCCAGCTAAGCCAAAATGGAAGGGCGCCCAAACAGCCCATGCCCTGCTCTTCCAAGGCCCCGCCCTACCCTTTTAATTATTTATATATAAAAAATCCTAGCTGAAGCAGTGAACGATATTAATAATTTCTGGGAGAAATAAATCACTTTGTTATATGTTAATTTCAGTCCCAGTGTCGTAAGTTGCCCAGCAATATAGAGAATGTGTGTATGTGTGTGTCTCAAGAGAAGACGCTGTATGGGGTCGGCTCACAGTGTCATGTGTTCCTTATTGACCCACGGATGAAGACTACTCTGTCTGTAGAGTCCAAGTTTGGGAAAGTGGGTAAGTGGCTGGAATGACAACTTCTTAAACCTTAACCACTTAAAAACGCATTTTGATGCATTTGTAGTCCTTTAGAAAGTTAAATTTAATTAAAGACCTTTCTTACTAGATTCAAGTTTTAAAGACTTCATTTCCAACCCTTAGATACTGATGAGCAGCAAACAGCATAAAACCAGCATGAACAGACTTTGAGTTACTCACAGGCTGTTCTGGCTCTATGCTGTTTGCACATAGACATTTTCAATTTGCTTCGGAGCGGGAAAGGGTTATCCCTTTGCATGCTGGGAAATTTGTCGTCTGCTAAAATGATGTCTGCTGAATTTCTAAAATGAGCATTTCTTCGATTTTTTTAAAAGAATACTATCAGAATAGCAAACAGTTTGGATCCTGATGAGACGCCACATTTTGTGGCGTCTCATCTGGATCCAAACTGATTGCAAAGGCCTTCAAAATTCGGTTCCCGCACTGAAAGGGTTAAGGGAGGTATATCATGTACACTGAAATCCTCACCATTTTGATTTTCTGTGTTGTGGATCAGCTGACCCGATGTACTTGTTTTGAAGTATTTAACTCATTCCTGTCAACGTTGAAAAAACATGATTTATCTTCAATTAAAAAATTTCTAGGTTACCCTAATAAAAATATGAGTTAATAATTTAAGACATGTTCATGGAGAAGTCATACTAAACTGGGAGTTTTAAATGTATATGGTGTCCGCCTAGCAATCGGGAAGTCATGGGTTCGATCCACACTGTTGGAGCATTCTTAAGATTTCCCCATTGACACCAAGTACTGGTTCTAGTTCCAGGAAACGAACTCGAGCACGTTAAAAAAAGCCTAAGGCTTTCTATGGAATCGAGCTAAAATAAATAGGTTTAAACTTAACTAAACTTTATACTTACCCTATAGTGCAGATTAGCATGTCAAATTTCTTTTTTAGCTCACCTGAGCACAACGTGCTCATTGTGAGCTTTTGTGATCGCTTTTTGTCCGTCGTCCGTTGTGCGGCGTCAACATTTGCCTTGTTAACTCCCTAGAGGCAACATTTATTGTCCAATCTTCATGAAATTTGGTCAGAAGATTGGTTTCAATGATATCTTGGATGAGTTCGAAAATGGTTACGTTTGCTTGAAAAACATGGCTGCCAAGGGGCGGGGCATTTTCCCTTATATGGCTATATATGGCTATAGTAAAATCTTGTTAACTCTCTAGAGGCTACATTTATTGTCTGATCTCCATAAAACTTGGTCAGAAGATTCATCCTAATAATATCTTGGATGAGTTCGAAAATGATGCCAGTTGGTTGAAAAACATGGCCGCCAGGGGGCAGGGCATTTTTCCTTATATGGCTATAGTAAAACCTTGTTAACTCTCTAGAGGCCACACTTATTGTCCAATCTTCATGAAACTTGCTTAGAAGATTTGTCCCACTCGTATCTTCAATGAGTTCAAAAATGGTAACCTTTGCTTGAAAAACATGGCTGCCAAGGGGCGGGGCATTTTTCCTTATATGGCTATATATGGCTATAGTAAAATCTTGTTAACACTCTGGGGGCCACATTTATTGTCCAATCTTCATGAAACTTGGTCAGAAGATTCATCCAAATAATATCATGGACGAGTTCAAAAATGATGCCGGTTGGTTTAAAAACATGGCCGCCAGGGGGCGGGGCATTTTTCCTTACATGTATATGGCTATATATAGTAAAACCTTGTTAACACTCTAGAGGCCACATTTATTGTCCAATCTTGATGAAATATGGTCAGAAGATTTGTCTTAATGATATCTTGGATGAGTTCGAAAATGATTACGTTTGCTTGAAAAACATGGCCGCTAAGGGGCGGGGCATTTTTCCTTATATGGCTATAGTAAAATCTTGTTAACACTCTAGAGGCCACAATTATAGTCCGATCTTCATGAAATTCGGTCATAAGATTCATCTCAATAATATCTTGGACAAGTTCAAAAATGATGCCGGTTGGTTGAAAAAAATGGCCACCATGGGGGCGGGGCATTTTTCCTTGTATGGCTATAGTAAAACCTTGTTAACACTCTAGAGGTCACATTTATTTTCCGATCATCATGAAACTTGGTCAGAAGATTTGTGAGAATGATATCTTGGATGAGGTCGAAAATGGTTTTGTTTGTTTTAAAAACATGGCCACCAGGGGCGGCGCATTTTTCCTTATATGGCTATATATGGCTATAGTAAAACCTTGTTAACACGTACTCTAGAGGCCTCATTTATTTTCCAATCTTCATGAAATTTGGTCAGAAGATTGGTCTCAATGATATCTTAGATGAGTTCGAAAATAATTATGTTTGCTTGAAAAAAAATGGCTTCCAAGGGGTGGGGCATTTCTCTTATATGGCTATAGTAAAATCTTGTTAACACTCTAGAGGCCACATTTACTGTCCGACTTCATGAAACTTGGTCAGAAGATTCATCCCCATAATATCTTGGACGAGTTCAAAAATGATGTTGGTTGGTTGAAAAACATGGCTGCCAGGGGGCGGGGCATTTTTCCTGATATGGCTGTAATAAAACCTTGTTAACACTCTAGAGGCCACATTTATTTTCAAATCTTCATGAAACTTGGTCAGAAGATTTGTCCCAATAATATCTTGTTATCTCAGGTGAGCGACTTTGGGCCTTGCAGGCCCTCTTGTTTTAAAGCATTAGAACTGAAATTGGGACTGTACTGCTGAGAAAGAGCAATACTTCCTAATAATGGAATTTTTAAATAAACATCACTATTAAAAACTACATGTATACTAAAAACTGTTTTAAGATAATGAGACCTTTGGCTTAATGGTATTGATGGTGATTTTCTAATGTAAATACAATATGAAAATGGTATTTTTTAAATAATGGGTTCCTCATGTGGCTAACAGGAATAAAGTTTATAGTATAGTTAATCATTTGTCTTGCAGGCATTCGGTCAGTGAGTTTCAGAAACGATATCATAACGTTCGGAACAGGCATGGGACATATCCTATTTTACGACCTGAGAGCAAAGAAGTACCTTGAAAGTGGGTGTGGCCATTTCTGCTCACTTAGACTTGGTAAAGGCTGGATGGTAGGTGTCAATGCTTCTGTAATAATTATTTCATCCCAGACTGTGCAAAGGTGCTTAGCAGTGTTTTTTTTTAGCTCACCTGAGCACAACGTGCTCATGGTGAGCTTTTGTGATCGCCTTTTGTCCGTCGTCCGTCATGCGTTGTGCGGCGTCAACATTTTGCTTGTTAACTCTCTAGAGGCCACATTTATTGTCCAATCTTCATGAAATTTGTTCAGAAGATTGTTCTCAATGATATCTTGGATGAGTTCGAAAATGGTCACGTTTGCTGGAAAAACAAGGCTGCCAAGGGGCGGGGCATTTTTCCTAATATGGCTATATATGGCTATAGTAAAATCTTGTTAACACTTTAGAGGCCACATTTATTGTCTGATCTTCATGAAACTTGGTCAGAAGATTTATCCCAATAATATCTTGGACCAGTTCGAAAATGATGCTGGTTGGTTGAAATACAGGGCCGCCAGGGGGCAGGGCATTTTTCCTTATATGGCTATAGTAAAACCTTGTTTACACTCAAGAGGCCACATTTATTTTCCGATCTTCATGAAACTTGCTCAGAAGATTTGTCCCACTGATATCTTGAATGAGTTCAAAAATGGTAACCTTTGCTTGAAAAACATGACTGCCAAAGGGCGGGGCATTTTTCCTTATATGGCTATAGTAAAATCTTGTTAACACTCTGGAGGCCATATTTATAGTCAAATCTTCATGAAACTTGGTCAAAAGATTCATCCCAATAATATCTTGGATGAGTTCGAAAATGATGCCGGTTGGTTGAAAAACATGGCCGCCAGGGGGCGGGGCATTTTTCCTTATATGGCTATAATAGTAAAACCTTGTTAACACTCTAGAGGCCACATTTATTTTCCGATCTTCGTGAAACTTGGTCAGAAGATTTGTCCCAATAATATCTTGTTATCTCAGGTGAGCGACTTTGGGCCTTTCATGTCCTCTTGTTTACATTTAATGGTCACTTGGTTTGGTAAAATTTATAATAAATCACTGTAAATGACATAAAACATGTATATATATTGTGAACAGTAGACATTTTGTTCAGTAAATTACACAATGTACTTATTGTGAACAATAGACACTTGGTTAAGTAAATTACACAATATACTTTTTGTGAACAGTAGACACTTGGTTAAGTAAATTACACAATATACTTATTGTGAACATATGCACGTCTTTAAGCAGGGAATGTTTAAGTGATACCAAGTCTTCAAAAATTATTGAATTAGGTCAGCTTAAAAAAAAAATGTTATTTTTTTTTATTAATTTTTTTTTTTTGATTCCCCAACTCTGAAGAATATGCCATGACATGCTGAAATCTTTCCTGTCTCTATTTTACATTATTTTTGTGATTATTTTAGTTCATTTAACGTTGACTTAGCAATCATTATGAAATGCACATGGAATATATTGCAACAAAAAAAATTAACCAACTTTTTGTATCTCATCAAATCTATGTTATCATACCACATCAAGCGTTTAAATTTTGGCTATTGCTTTAAGGAACACTGTTTTTTTATGGGTTAACTTTATTTTATGAAATATTAAATGATTAAATTTTGTCCTAAGTTAAATTCCTGGTGCAAAAGAAAAACTGTTATAATAGTTTTTTGTAAAAATGTATTTTATGGGAATGATTACTTACCTTAATGTCTTCTACCTACAAATGAATAAATTAGCTTAGCTCTGGGAAAACCAGGTTTAATGCATGTGCATAAACTGTGGACCCAGATTTGCCTTTTCATCGAAACTGAATTTGCGCCTTTCCTTAATCGATAAATACCATAACAGCAATGAAAGTATTGTCTCTGATAAGACTTTGAAGACATCACAGGCTAATTTGGGAATACACTTTTGGCACATGCATTAAACTCCTTTTTCCCAGAGCAAAGCTCGCATAAATAAATGTTAGCCCTTTCAGTGCTGGAACTGAACTTTGAAGGCCTTTGCAAACAGTTTGGATCCAGATGAGACGCCACAGAACGTGGTGTCTCATCAGGATCCGAACTGTTTGCAATTCTGATAGTATTCTTTGGAAAAAAAATAGAAGAAAATGCTAATTTTAGAAATTCAGCAGACAACATTTTAGCAGACGACAAATTTCCCAGCATGCAAAGGGTTAAACGTTACTACTTTCAGCTTCACGATGACAACTACTCACAGCTGTACAACCAGAACATTGAGAATGCCATATATGCACACGAGTATGATGAGACTGGAACCAGAATGTTTGTGGCGGGGGGACCCCTACCAACCTCACTGTGGGGCAATTATGCAGGACTCTGGTCTTAGGTTATGCTGCACTGTCAGTAGGGGTTATGCCCCACAGTGGTATTAGGTTATGCATTGCTGTTGTGTCAGTTATGCAGTGATATTGGTAATGCAGTACTATGGTAGAAGGTCAACAGTATGTGCGGTTATCCATTGCTGTTGTGTCAGTTATGCAGGACAGTGGTGTTGGTTATGCAACATTGTGATTGATGATTGGCTGAATGCAATAAAGTCTCTAGAATTTCGTTTCATATGTGTTAATTTTTCTGTTAAGTTTTTTTATAATGGTTTCAAGAAAAAACACAGTTTCACTTGTGATTTTCTTTGCCATTTCCTTTAGTATTTCAGGTAATTTGTTCTCAAGATTTTAATATTTTTAAAAGATTTTGATATTTAAATCAGACATTTAGTACTTAAGATTATTAAGTTTGCATAATTTATCTCAGACAGAGCAGCTTTGGTTCTTTTTATGCTCCCAAAGGGTGGCATATAGTTTTTTAGCATAGGTGCGTTTACGCACCTATGCTTATGGTATATACCACATTTCAAAAATCCACATCGCTCGGTTACCCATTATGAAGCCTTACCTGATCAAAAATCAGACGAAATATTTATTTAATTTAGTATATGGTCATTCTTACAAAAAAAAATTGGAAACGTTTTTCTAACGTTTTCTTCCAAGAATATTGCTGACACCGTTTTTAGTGAATTTTTCTAAGACCGTTTTATGTCAAAAAATCTTCTTATAACCTAAAACAAATTTCGTTCGTAAAACAATTCTATCTGCACTATAAATCTCAATCTCCTACGCAGTGGCCTCCCTTATACTAGAAGTTACTGACCGGGCGAAGCAAGGGAAGTAAATGCTTTGAGGAGTTTCTATAAAAATCTGCATTCAGAAATCTGTATTCAGAACTCAATCTGTTGTGCACGTCTGCATCTAACGCTTACCACAAGTTTTACGACAAATTCTTGACGCAGACGAATAGGGTAGCGTCTATTTTCATTTGTGAAAAGATACAGATCTGTCCGTGCTTAAATTTTTAATAGGCTTGGGTAATTATTTTTCATAAGCGTTTCAAACACTGATGTAAATGGAAAGATTATCTATTTAAATAGTCGGTAATTGTTTGAAATTATTGATTTGAGAAATTCGCGGATGGCGATATCGAACTACATTATACCACGTGACGCCATTCTTCCCTGTATCTTGCACCTATGCTTTTAACGCCATCGGCGCTCTCGTTAACTGTCTGTCAGTCCATTTGTCTGTCTGTCTGTCAGTCTGTCCGTCGGAAAACTTTTACATTGGTCATAACTTTTGCAATATATTGAAGATAGCAACTTGATATTTGGCATTCATGTGTATCTCATGGAGCTGCACATTTTGAGTGGTGAAAGGTCAAGGTCATCCTTCAAGGTCAAAGGTAAAATATATGGCTTCAAAGCGGTGCAGAAGGGGGCATTGTGGTTCTGACAAACACATCTCTTGTTTTTAAAGAAAACACGTTTTTGAAGCTAGAAAGATATTGTTTAAAAGCATCAAACACAGGTGGCTTTATAAAGACTTGTAGATCTATATTTTTCCTTTGTAATACATATCCCAAGTATGAATGCCTTTATTGTCAAGCATATTTCAAAGTTGATAATTTTTATGTCCCAACCACTATAGTGGGGGACATATTGTTTTTGCCCTGTCTGTTGGTTGGTTGGTTTGTTTGCTCCAACTTTAACATTTTGCCATAACTTTTGCAATATTGAAGTCAATAAGCATTTCTTTTCCTTCAAACCATGCTCTAAATGTGTTCCATTTGCATGAAAACGAAAAAAAAGTATTCAAATGAAGAAGAAGTGTGTGACATTGAGAATGGCTGATTGGTAGGTATATACAACTTTTTAGTAAATGGGGGTATTAGTGAATGCCATTTTTGCCATAGTAAAATGTAAAATGGTTAGTGACTTACTGCCCCATCTTTGATGACAGTTCGTCCTTCTAATTAATTTGTCAAGTTTTGTTTGATAGACATGAATATTTTCAGGCTTTATATTTAAAAGGGTTTGTAGTGCTTGACATAACATGATAAGTTCTAGATTGGTCTCACTTAAGATGGCCGACACGCTTCCATATTGGATTTTTTATTCCACAAAACTTCATGCAATTAATCAAATTAAAACCGTTTTATATTTGACTTATTATTTTTTTCTACAAAATTCAATGGAATCAAGTGTTGGCCAATAATTTTGATTGTATTTGAATAGCTGGTAGCCATTTTGTCATGTCACCTACATGATGAGGAAAAGTATTTGATTTTCTGTTTGTCCTTAGAACCTTTTTTATTTGTTAAAATTCAATTTACTTGAAAATGTCTTCACTTTTTAAATATATAAATAGTGGAATGCTTATCAAAATGTTTGCATTGAACAGATTCAAGATGAGCTAGTGACGGCCATCTTGGACAAAATTGTCTTCAAGATATATATATACATTTGGAAATGAAGTGCAGGATTTTTAAATAATGTTTATCTATTTGAGACTTAGTGTATTGTACACAAATCTACATTGGTCCATTGAGGTTGAAGGTCATGTTTAGACTTGAAAGGTCAAAATACAACACACCTGGGTCAAAGCGGTATGTTGGGGTATTTATCATCTTCAGTAATAGATCTAGTTGCTTGTGTGTTGTTCATCTGTAAACTGTACCATTGATACCAGATCTTCTTCAATTTGTTATGAAGTGGATAGAACACATTTTTAACCAAAAACTGTCCTGAAGTTATGTAGTGTTAGTAAGAAATACTCAAACTAATTCCTTATGTTCTGTAAGGTAGAACAGTCTCCAACATTCAAACATCATATTTACTGAAAATATCTTTTACAGATGTAGCCAGTCAAATTTTCTCTTCAGCTGAATTTTTAATTGCTGAAAACTTCATTGAATAGTTGTTGAACTGTATTAAATCAATATTAAATGCTAAGATTTAAAAAATGGGATATGGTTTCCAGCAGCTGGAATGTTTTCTCAAAATCTACATCCTTGAGGTCTTACCAAGGTCCACATGGAACAAATCAGAAGTTTTATTGCATATAAATTGTTGTGTAAAATAGTTATGCTATTGATGTATAAGAAAACTTTGGCTTGAAGCATTGATATATGTGTGTATGTACAATTCTGATGTAAGCATTCTGTGTATATACTGCTATTTATTTTATAGGTTGTAAAGAATTGAGCTTAAAGTCTCTATAACGCTCAAAATCAACGAAAATTTCGTAAAGTATTTCGTATAATATAAATAAAACCTAAACAATCAGTGTTCCTTATAGCAATAGCCAAAAGTTCTACGCTAGATGTGGTATGATTACATAGATTTTTGTAGATACAAAATGCTTGTTTTTATTTATTTGTGGACACAATAAATTCCATGCTAATTTCCAGCGAATATATCTATTTATAGGACACACAAACACTAAAATGGTACCATGTTAAAACCATAATAAAAACGAGCATTTTGTATCCACAAACATCTTTTTTACTAGACCACATCTGGCATTGAAATTTCAGCAATTACCATAAGGAACAATGATTTTTAATTATTTAGCTTTATTTTTTACGAAATATTGTACGAAATTTCGTTGATTTTGAGTAGTAATGTTACTTTAAATATAGCTAGTATCAAACCAAAACTCACCTAGTTTGGTCATGTAAGAGAAGAAACACCATATGAATTAAAATTACTTTGCTGGCAGTTTAATTTTGCCGTTAATTTTACTGTGAAAAGAATTTATCGAAGTGAGTTATGTCAGAACATTTTATTGGACATGTGTATTGTCCCCTACCGGTGACTTATGAAACTTATTGAGATTATGCACATCATTTCATATTGTTCCGATGTCAAAAATTCTGGTTGCTATGGCAACAAATATTTTTTTTTAATCTGACATGGTGGAGTTTCACCGGTAGGAGACCATATTGCTTGGCAATCTCTTGTTAACATTGTGTTTATGGTTACGTTAGAATGCGTTTTTTTTGCGATTTGCCTGAAATACTAGTACTTGGTGATAATAATGGTGGGTGAAATTACATCAAACTAATTCATTATTTTACTTGAGAGTGAATTGATAACATCATTATAATTATGATTGTCCAATTGCTATAATTGCACAAAATAAAATGTATTATCTTTTTGTTATAACATGTTGGCATTTAGTTTATTTCATAATAACTCAATGAGTTGGCGTCTTGTCCATGCATATTTAAATACAAATGTTTATTATTATATATTTTGTTAATTCTTATTAATTTAAAACATTTTTGTAAATAAGAAAATAACAAAGACATGAAATGGTTTGGAAAAGTTGACAAAGCCACGTCCAAGGATAGTGTTGGTGTACATAGTATACTTTAGTATGAAAACTTTGTATATAGAAATTAAGCTTGTTTTAATTGTTTGATTTGAGCTGCATCATGTCAACATGGGTCATAGTCTCATGTGCATCCAGCGTTGCTCCAGACCAACCTGAGCATCTGCACAGTTTTGCATGACCTGGCTCATTTCATTATTTTCAGAATGCTTCAACACTGTTACTTGAATAAAATATAAAAACATTGGATGCATTTTTTTTTTAATAATGTAAATTGAACGCTCAAATATAACACTTAAGTGTAATGTATTGTACGAGATCCATTCTGTTATTCATTCAGTCGAGTTGAGACCCAAACTTTTAACATTTTTTTAACTTGTGATAAAAAGCTTTCTTTTCTACACTGTGAACTTAAATAATTAATGTTTAATGGGTGGTTATTCACAAATTTGCCTTACTTAATAAACTTGTATTGAGTGTCAAAATCGAAACTAAGGAATATCTTTTTTGTCAATAACCACTGAAATGCTACAACATTTTACATGGCACTTTGGTACTTGCTGGTTTGGCTAGAGATGCGTTCATTATGCAGGATATATGCACAACAAGTACCCCCCCCCCCCTCCCACCCGATCAGCTGAAACACACAATTTATCTTTCCACATAGGCCCTTTCGCCCTGACCTTAATTGCAGCCAAAAACCCGTAGTGGTTGCTGAGGGGAGGGGAAGGTGTGAGTCGCTGTTTGGCCGCAGATTCGTTCATAATGCAGCGCATATGCACACCAATTACCCCCTCCACCCCACCCCCAATAATCTCGGGCAACCCAGCAAGCTCCTTGACTTATTTTTCTACCCAAGTCATGTACCCTAAACTGTATGGGCGCATACAACTCAGGCCCATATCGTGGGTGGTGGATGAGTTCATTTGGATGGGGGTGGGGATACTTGCAAGTTGGGCAACAGATGCATTCTTTATGCAGCGCATATGAACAGGTTTTCCCCCAGGCAAGCTTAGCCACTCAGCAATCAATGGGCCTGATATTTCCCACGTATGCCCTATGTACTTTGACCTTAATGGGAGCCAAAACTCATGTCCATATCTTGCGTAGTAGCTCATTTCACGTGGTATACGCTGAATGGGCCAAAGATGCAGTTACTTTTTGCTAGCCCGGGGATAAATATAGTCTTATAATAACCCCAAGATTATCAGTTTATACTTTCCTAGATTGATGGTTCGAGTGGAGTAGTGAATGATGATCGTCGGGAAGTTACAAAGTTGTACTTGTGTATTTCCAATTTGTGTTTGGTATTCACCAGAAATGTTAAGCAATATTATACGATAATGAGCATGTTATTCGATGTATTGTCCTTCATATAAAACGCACAGAAAAACAGGTGGACATACTACATGTTTGCAACGTGAAACGAATTTCCGCGCCTGAGCAAAGCATAGTGAAATACAGTTCTCATTTATATTGCACAAACATTTATCAAATCATGTTAGAATCGGAACAATTTTCCTATCAACCCTTTTTATCGGTAAAAGAACGTCACTTTGTCGTTCTGATGCGTTTCTTTTGAACATGTTGGCCTAACAAGATCGTGGCCTTATTCCTACGTATTGGAAATCCAAGTTTATTGATCAATACAATTGTTTATTGATAAATTGCTTTTTATAACATTATTAAATCTTTGAGTCTGTACGCATAGTTTTGGTATTTAAAAGCCAAAAGCAAAGTCGGCGCCAGCCGAATCTGGTGCAAGACTTGGCGGTGTGAAAATTGTTTACTCACTGTCAGTCAAGATTGCATCTAAAGAAAATAAACAATATATTTCAACATCACAAAAACATAAACCGCATAGACAGTACTTGTTGTTGTTGTACACAATGGCGCACAGAAAGTCCGTTGACAGATGACAAATGAGTAAGGACTTGCCCTCAGGTTGCACAGCACTGTGTGATGTAACCGCTCTTGCCATCAATACGGGATTTATGTTGCGGTCATCCATCAAGCTGTCTCCGAGTGCATAAATTAGTAAACAAAATACGACAGTATTGCCTCAGATATGAATTGTTTTTCCATAAAACCGTGCGACGAAACAATTGTTTGCCAAATGGAGTCTGATAATAGGTCGTAAAATTATGCGTCAAATTTTGAGGGTGAATATATTAACAGTGGACCTTTTTACGCTATAGTTAATTTCTTCATTAACCGAAGATGTCGAAAGATAAAGTCTAGACTTTGGTCAAGTGATATTTTGCAAAGATTACCGTTTTATTGCAAACAAACAAATTAACAATACATTTCGCCTCGCGTTTTTTCATTTTAAATTAACATCATTTTGTTATAAAAAAAACGAAATCGTGCTTAAAAATGATTTGATGATATTGTTAAGTCTCGAGTATTAATTTTTAGACAGAAATACTTTAATGCGTCAATTTAAATACATTCATGTGCAATTCGAATAGCAAAAAACAGACATTCAAATTCAAGAAAAACAAGGACTGAAATTGTTTTAAGAACGATATACAGAAATGCTATTTAATTTCTTGTTGTTTGTTTGAATATCTGAACGAAGAACTTTTTATGAGCCAAACTTTATGACTGCGTGTTTAAAGTTGTTACATTTATTTTGCTCAATTTATTTAGCGTACATGCTTACATACACCAACACGTGGGAGCAAATAATATGGACATGTTAAACCTGTGCAAACACTTGATTTCCGTTAATGATAATTGTGTAATTAATTACCTTTTTTCCTTATGTTACATTTGTATAGGTCGCCAATATTACCCTGGAACTGAACTTTACAAATGAATGCATTTAGGAACCTTTAAGATAAATAAATAAATAATACCTCACACACTTTACTCTTTTAGTCTGATTAAACTCGTGTAAACGAGCACGAACAAAGCCGAATGCAAACATGCGTGTAATTTATGCTCATGTAGTACATGAGGGTCAGGTCAGCGGTGTCAAGGTAGATATGATATACAGAATAAACAAGCTGACCAACAAAGTGACTAAGTTACACTCGGCCTAATGGGCTTACCTATTACAATAACAAAGTTTGGTAGAATAATAAAGGCATATTTTACATGTTTGACAGTGTTGAAAAAACAATATAATTAGTGCAGTAGAAAGTCAAATCGTGTTTCTTACAGAGTTTACAAAGTCTGTTCATTTATGGCTTTATGGTTCACCCATGTATCTCACGGTTTCAATACGGACTGGTAAAATCACAGTTTGTTCTTGATTGTGAACTTAAATGTTTTGTACTTTCTTAATTAAGGCATTTTTTTTTCAAAGTCCGACTTCCATAACAGTTCGCTCTAGTTACATAATTGGTTATTTGCACAGATTCCCTGGTTATTCCTGTTCGTAAGTCAGTCCGATAAGAGGCATTATACTTTTAATTTCGTTACTGCTTTCGTTCACCATGGCAGATACATAATCTATTTCGAACGCCGCAGCATATACGGTATAAAGATTGTCTTAATGGAATATATACCATGTATTAACTTAAAATTTACAAGGCGTTATTATGGCTCGAATAAGCTGTAAAAAGACCAGATTATCATTGACGCAATTCACTATCAAGTTGCATGTACTTTCAAATATACTAGAACCTGTAATGTAATATTCAACTGCAATTATATTATTTATCAACGACTCGTATTAATGTCATGCCTTAGAGTGTAACTAGTGGTTCACTTTTCAATTCGAAATTCAACTCGGATTGTTGCAACATTGCGCTTTTTGCTTGTATCGTGCACTCGCAAAAACTCAACATTTAAACGACGACCTCAAGAAAAAAAAACTTAACCGGACGATGCCATACAACCCTAACGAAAACGTGAATATTGAATCGCGTTATAAATGTTTTGAGTTATTGCTGTGGCGCATGATGCGATTTATTATACACTTGTTTTCGTATGCATCGCTAGTTTGAACGTGAGTTATGAACAGACCTCCATGTGAAATGTTTTATTGAGATGGTGGTTATAGTATTAGTAGTAATAAGTCATAGTTTTAGAATAAAGAATAATGTGTTTGGCAAGGTTATTTTTCCTTAAATCATAAATCATCCTTTTCATCACAACTTCACCACACGACAACTATTATTAACGGCAACAACAAGGTCATCATAAAAGTGTTCTAATCATCAGCTGAAGCAACAAAAGATCATCATATACAGTGTTCTAATTATCATCAGCTGGGGCAACAACTGTGTCCAACAACTTATATCCTCATCATGAGCAGCTGGAGCAACAACAATGTCCGTATCATCATTCATCAGCTGGAACAACAAGATCATCCTATACAGTGTTCTTATCATCATCAGCTGGAGCAACAACATTGTCATCATCATCAGCAGCGGCTGAAGCAACAACAGTGTCATTATTATCATCAGCTTGAGCAACAACAAGATCATCATACACAGTGTCCTCATCATCATCAGCTGGAGCAACAACAACAGGATCATCATATACCGTGTTCCCCTCCTCACCGGCTGGAGCAACATCAAGATAATCATATACAGCGTCCTCATCAACATCAGCTGGAGCAACAACAAGATAATCATATACAGCGTCCTCATCATCATCAGCTGGAGCAACATCAAGATAATCATATACCGTGTCCTCCTCCTCACCGGCTGGAGTAACAACAAGATAATCATATACAGCGTCCTCATCATCATCAGCTGGAGCAACAACAAGATAATCATATACAGCGTCCTCATCATCATCAGCTGCAGCAAACAACAAGATCATCATATACAGTATCCTCATCATCATCAGCTGGAGCAACAACAAGATCTTCATATACAGTGTCCTCATCATCATCATCAGCTGGGCAACAACAAGATCTTCATATACAGTATCCTCATCATCATCAGCTGGAGCAACAACAAGATCTTCATATACAGTGTCCTTATCATAACAACTTCACCATACGACATCTATTATTAACGGCAAAAACAAGATAATCCTATAAGTGTTCTCATCATCAGCTGAAGAAACAAAAAGTTCATCATAAACTGTGTTCAATCATTATTAGCTGGAGCAACAACAGTGTCCTTATCATCATCAGCTGAAACAAAATCAAGGTCATCATATACAGTGTCCTCATCATTATCAGCTGCAGCATCAACAAGACCATCATATACAGCGTCCTCATGATCACCAATTGGAGCAACAACAAGATAATCATATACAGCGTCCTTATTATCATCAGCTAGAGCAACAAAAAGATCATCATATACAGCGTCCGTATTATCATCGGCTGGAACAACAACAAGATCACCATATACCGTGTCCTCCTTATCATCAGCTGGAACAACAACATTGTCCTCCTCACCATCAGCTGGAGCAAAAACAGACACTTTCTTACCAGTGGTCTTTCTATAAATTATACTCGCAAGTGTCTCGTGAGTTTGTCATAAGACGAAATTTTCTTCAAAATAAATAAATAATTACTTTTAATTTGCAATTTGTTTTACAGTTGTTGCGTTTACAGTCCGCACACGCTGATCAGAGACAATACTTCCCGGCTTAAATGGATTTTCGCTAAGAAGAGACTTAATATAAACTATTAGATGGCAGCGGAACATTTAAGTCGTGATATTTTAATCAATATAAACTAATAATTGAAAAAAAATACGGTATTTAACAACTTTTCTTTTCTTCGTCGTCGTGGTTGACAGTCCCTTTAAGAGTACCCGGGGTACATTTAAGTAGTAACCGAGCCGACAATGACCAATCGAGCGAAAGTTTCGGCCCTGATAAGCCTGTGTGTACTAATCTGGGGCGACATTTTACGCTCAGGCATTAAGCCCGTTTTTCCGAAGCGTCGCTTATGTTGTTGTACGAAACTTCGCGAGATTGTCGCTTGTTCAAGCACGTTGTATTGCTGTCTACGACCAGTCGATGCAGCCTATTTCAATGAAATTTATTATAAATCAATAGTTACTTAAGGCGAAAAGTGCCGTCCGGCCGTCGCACATCTAGATTGGCCTTGTACGGCACAAAACTCACGGGCATGCAAGTCGCGTATCTCACGACACAACTGAAATAAATGTGTATCCATGTTAATATGAAGGTTGTATATGCAAATGCATGTTATTTACAATTGAATATTACATTTTTTTGGAAAACAGGAACACGCAACAAATAGTATGTGTTCACTGTGCAGTCTCGATTATGAAAACAACATCACGAACTTCTGAATCATGCGAATGTTTCGAGGATAACACAATAACCATATGCGTATACCATGAAATAAAACCCTGCAATAAATCCACATACCGAACAAAAGTTGACAAAGGTGGTTACAAAACGCACTTCGATGTTTGTTAATAAGCATACGACTACTGTTGCGGTTATTAAGCTAGTAATGTATCGTCACTAAATGCAACTTTAATGTGGGTTATTACTTTCTTCTTGTGCGTTTACAAGACCGTTTATATCAATGTGTACAGTTTTGCTTGAAATGTATGCAGGTGCTTCAAAAGTCGTTTTCGATTAATCATATAGGCACTATATGGTCGTATTTTAATTCATAAAACTGCTAATTGCACACAAAACACAAAGTTGTTAAAATAACTCATAGCTCATAGAACAATGCACGATTCTCATGCAAACATTATGTATTCAGAGAATAACCGCGTAAGTATACGAAGAGTTATGAAAGTGTTTTATTAAAACGTTGTTTATGATTTATTACATACGCGCTCACGTTGGTTTGGTCGAAATTAATTAATACCGGAAAAGAAAATGTGTTCAACTGAAATATTTCAAGACATTTTTATATCTCATATCATTCCCTTGTATAACGAGAAACATATTTAATTCTTTATTTTTTAATATTGTGGTTTCAAAACTTTTACATCTGTGATTATAAACAGATTGATACTTTTTTTTTTTTTTTAAAGAAATATCCATTTATATACCTAAATAATGGAAAATGCAATCAAATAAATGTTTTGACAAAACTGCCGAAGGGCGAGTGTTTACGCAGAGTGGAATATAGTAAAACATTCACACGGACATAAATCATACCGAACGTTTGCGTTGTTTTTTGCATGTGTGGGTTAGTTTCTGTGTGTTGGTACTTTCTGTCTGGGTTTTAGTTGCATATCTTAGCGTATTTTTGTAAACAAAGAAATAATACTAATTTAAAAGAAATTAACCCTACTTACTTAACCGGTCATTAATATATTTTAATGATAAGCCTATGTCGAAAATCGATTTATACAGTTAGACATTTAGCAGTTCTCGCGCAAACTGACAAGATGCGATGTACTGATCTTTTCACATGACGTTTGGACAACTCCTACACGAGTTTCTGACACTGGCAACACATTTATATGTTGCTTAAGACACAATTCGAGCCATTAGCTATCATAATTGAATAAGAAATCCGATTAAGATTCCCATATCACTGTAATATGCTTCCCGTCGAGTAATGGTACAAAACGCTGCATGCTTTGTTTCAATACGACCATGTATTAAGTAAATTATTACTCCATATACTCATATACAATTAGCTGTATTCAACAGTTCAACAGGCATATTGCTTTTATATTGAAATATAGCATTCAAGACAAACAGTATGCAACTAAAAATGAATATTTAATATAAAAAATAATTATTATGCTTGAAATTAATGACAAATATTTTATTTGCACGGTGCAGCCATTATACATTTCTTAATGAACCTGACACAAATACATTGAATAAGCAGTGTATGTGTATAGTATATTTCTTATTTTAAAGAATGATTTGTGTAAGTACTAGGCAATTTGAAAAGAAAATTGACGTGACATTCAATTGTAAAATACAAGCAGTTACACAATTAGTATTGCATTTTCTAATTCACGTTTTTAACATAAAAGAAACAACTTCTCATTTCTTTGTGAACGTAGCTTAAATTGTGTTCAATTACACAGTCAATATTGTGAAATTCTGAGCAGGCAATTGTAATTTGACAACACTATAATTTAAAGCCAATAATCGAATTTAATAATATAGTATTGCAATTGAGGCACCTCTACACACTTAGTTTAAATTGTCGCAAAAATAGGAAGAGCGCGCAAGATGCTTATCAAGATATTACATTTTATGAGATAAGTTAAAGCTTGGCAAAACCCCTTCGGGACAATCATTTATAAATGTCATCGTCATTTCGGGCCCCTTAACGATGTCAGCTCTCAATGTCCCTGTAATAAATTTGAGGGAAAAAGGGCCGGAAGGGGTTTCTGACCTAACGCTGGTGATTACAACACAATATATGGCCAGTTATAAGATTTCGCACAGATACTCATCAATATTAACTGATTTGGGTCCGTATCTGATCGAAGGTTTTAGTTTTAAGTCGCAAGTCAATATAATTAATAATTATAATGATACTTGGTTATCGAAGTTGAATCTTCCCCGGCCAATCGTCGCAATCCTAAAAATAAAGGTATTTTTTGCGATAAGAGACGAGCGATTCTGGTGATTATTGCAGAACGTCGGGTACATATATAAGCTGAGGTGTTCAAGACGTCAATACATTGTCAAACTTTGACTCAAGCTGACAGGATTTTAAGGAGTAATACACCTACACAACTGGTAAGTACGCATTGAGTAGGATATTTAATATGCTGATGTTCACAGAAATTTTACTTTCCTTATTTTTCACCGATAATATACGAAGTCATATTTGCAAAGTCGGCAATATTATACTTATTTGTTTATGTTATGTACTGCAACAAAGAAATATCTTATTTTTAAAACGTTCGAAACAATTTGACGATAGCGTAACATTAAAGAATAACATTTAAAAGTAAAACATGATAAACAACATTTTAAAGTTAAAATTTCCAGTTAAAAGGTACTGAATAGAAATAATGAAGTTTCTGAGCTCATCGAACTATTTTTAATATTAATGCTGGTTTGAAAACAATGGATATGTTAGCTATAAATTAATTAAAATACGTGGTTAAATACTAATAATAGCATTCAACCTCAGATAACATTTAATTAATTAATGGCTAAATTTAGTCTAGAAGGCGTGGTTTGCGTACGTTTGAAAGGAAGAAGTTGTGTGTTAAATTTGCATTAATTTAGTAACAAGAACAAGACTAAAGCGAGTGTCTGATTTAATTAAGACAATGCCCCGTTATATTCATGGCTATGAAACTCGCATATTAAATGACCGCTTTTTATCAGTTATAGCTCCATAGAATTCTCATACTACGCTTTTTCACGGTCGAATGCACATTCCAGAGATGTCTACCGTAGTTGACTATTTAAGTTTCCAGAGTAGTTATCACAATTATATTGAAAACAGATATACCGTTTGTAATGTTTGACTTCGATACTATGATTGAACGAAATACATTTTTAGTGGAATTCAGTTTGATTGCTCATGCCCAAAGCTACTTAACTGATACATTAACGTGGCAATACAGTAGGTTTTGGAGACTTTTTCAAAATAAAATAGGTGCGCACCGCTAATTCTTACAATTTCTTAATTAACTCGACGCGAAAACAATAACACTTATTTATAACTGTATATGAAAACAAAAGTATAACCGGACAAACAGGATATTCAGTTATATTTTAACAGTACATCTTGCAAAGTTTTAGAAATTTCAACCATATGATATTGTACTCTCAGTTTCATTGTAAAATACATTTTCAATAAAAAAAATTGGACATCATACTATTCGATATACATAGATCACGTCAAATGTATATACGTTTCAAGGCTAACTGACCGAACTAACAAAGCAAACGTGGGTCTTATTATACCAGCTGTGGTAACGCGTTACAAAAGTTATGCGTTCTTTTACTACTACTCATACTCATACGTAGTCGGTATTTCGAACGTTCGCAAAGGTTCGGTCAAAACGCCCTCTGGACACATTTAGTAATGACCACAGAATAATTAACGCGATGTGCACGCAAATTAACTGACCACTTGTGTTTATGGACGAGGAAGCAATTAAACGAGCATCTACAATTTTGAATTGTCGCGAGAGGGGGAAATGTGAAAACGTTCAGCAGATTATATTTAATATATCGATGATCATCAACCAATGACTCTAAAAGGTCGGTTTTATCGCAATAAGCGCTTAAATCAGGTGCTAAAATGGATAAAAATCTAAATTGAAATCTAATTAATTGCAACGATAAAAGCAAATGTGTGGATTTATGAAAGCGTGAATTGTTGCCGGTGTTTATCTGATAAAGATTCCAGTGTTATATATCTATATAAAGTGTGTGTTTTTTTCTGGGCATTTGATACATATTTCTTTGGTGAAACACAATTGTGCGTCCTTAAAGCTAAGCTTTTGATGTATATTTCTTAGGTAAAACTTAATTGTGTTTCTATAAAGTTATAATGAATTCTAAACAATTTACAGGACAAAACATTTAGTCGTAAATGAATTGCATAACTATTACACGTTTTTTCTTCTGTTTCAGACACAAAAACAAAAATGACTGACAGATACGAAGACGTACTCCCCCCACCCACCTACGAGACGGGTGGAAGTGGTCACCTGATGAGCTCCCTGTTGCAGATGCCGCCGCCATTGCATTCGTCCTCCATCAACAACGACGTCTTCGACGACATGATAAACTCGCACCTGGCGTCGCTCGGCAACGGATGCTCACTTCCTGTCAGCTCGTCTCTCTCACAGTATTCTCACATGATCAACACGCAAAGCTTCTCAGGTACGCATTTGTCAGAAACCGATCAGGATAAACAGGCTATTTACGCCCACCCACTGTTTCCCCTTCTTGCGCTCATTTTTGAAAAATGTGAGCTGGCGACTTGCGCGAGAAAGGTGGCGGGTGACCCTATTTGCTCTTCTGAATCATTCAATGAAGATCTAGAATTATTTGGTAAACAGCTGGCTGCTAACGGCGGCTCGATATTCACGAACAATCAAGAAATAGACAATATTATCATTCAGGCTATTCAGAACTTCCGTTTTCACTTACTTGAGCTCGAAAAAGTGCACGAACTCTGTGATAATTTCTGTGAACGCTATATAACGTGCTTGAAGGGGAAAATGCCCCAAGATTTAAACGTAGACGCTCAAGGCGATGACGATGATGCTTCATCTAAACTTTCAAATAGTGCTTTTGATCCTACAGATGACGATAGCGGCTCAGACCACCGACCGTCCTCCGTCGGCTCCACCAATTTCCTGGAAATGGATGACGTAGCGTCCGCAACGCCGAGCGAGTTTCCGATGATGTCACAGCCTGCGGCCAGCTTAACGAGCGGTGTTGAGCCGACGGGAGCGACGAATGAGCCGGCTGTCGTCGTCAAAACGGAGTCAAAAGCACCGCCCAAGGGGCGCGGTATTAAACGCGAGCGCGAAGATAGTGAGGAGTATAGCAGAGGTTCGGAAGAAAGTAACGGTGACAATAATAGTGAATCTGCGTCCGGTTCCGGTGGAAAACAGGCTGGAAAGGGAGCGAAACGGCAGAAGAAGCGCGGAATATTCTCAAAGACAGCCACAAACATTCTGCGTGCGTGGCTGTTCCAACATTTGCAGCACCCGTATCCATCTGAGGACCAAAAGAAACAGCTTGGTGCTGAAACTGGACTTACAATCTTGCAAGTGAACAACTGGTTCATTAACGCCAGACGACGTATTGTGCAGCCAATGATCGACCAGACTAACAGGAACGGCCCCGTGCCGCACTCACATCCGGGTTACTACCCGGAAACCGCGTCTCCCATGGATAACCAGCTTGGGCAGTCGTCTGCCCACCACAGACTCTCTAGCCCATGAATGGAAGTATACCAGTTAGCACCATGGGAAATGGACTCTCTAGTCAGTACGGCAGCGGTCTGCACAGCTCCATGTCTCACATGCCCGGGGGTACTCGAGCAGTATTTCCGTAAGTGAGCACTACGACCCCTGACACGTGAAGCCGGTTTACCCAACCCCCCCTTACATGGACAGCTCGGTCTCCAGGTACAACTCAATGATGGGGGGAATGGGGATGCCGTGTTACACACCGAAATGACATGTACGCCAACCCATCTCTGGGCGCTCCTACCTACTACAACCTGCCCCCAACCGAACTCTAGTGTCTCACTAGCAAAAACATGTGAAGCTATGGATCAGGTGCGAATGCTGTCATAGTGTAATTGAAACGGAAGGTGTTTCGTGCGTAACTGAACATTTAAAGAGCATAATTGCAGTTTTCGACTGTTTGATTTGTTTTGTGTGTGAAAATAATATGATTGTTACAGTTTGAAAAGTGTAATACTTTACATGAGCTACCAAGTGTCAAGATATTGTGAGGAGAAAAACGCAACGTTTTCCGCTAAACTTGTGGTTTTCTTGCACGGTGATTTAATTTAATTAACGTTGATATTAGTAGTCTGTTATTCATTTGACTCTGTTGCGGGGATGATTTATGGCAAACATTCCAAACAATGAACGCTTGTTTAAGTCGAAAAATAATTTAGCTCGCTAAATTTGTAACTTCAAAGATGTATAAATTAATTAAACCTGGCAGTGTTAATATAGCCATAAATTGTCCTCGTGAGTGTGTTTCGTTGTGAATGCAGAGCAATAGTAAGTGCTTAAATGTGTATTTAATTTTTGTTTTTAAATGGTTGTTGCACAAGGAACGGTGCAACTGTCGTATTTCATATTTTGTACATACTCTTTGTGTCCAATACATGTTGCAATAAAAAACGATTTACAACCAACCATGCGTTTATGATTTACTGTCACATAAGTTGGAAAAAAGACATGCGTTGCCCATGAAAAGAATGTATACTTTTATTCAAGAAGTGTAGGACGTTTTAACATTCACATCTCTTATGTATTGTTAAGCACATCGCATCTAGAATTATTACACAATTACAAAAATAGAAACAAAGATTTAAATTGAAAAACTTCTTGCTGTTTGATGCAAGCGTTTTAAAAATGTCTCATTTTGACCGGAACAAAATATTGCCTTGCATAATTTTGATGCAAATGTTACCAAGAAGCTAAATCCAAAATATATTTAATATTACTAAGTTACTAAGTTTCTGTGTTGTTGTGTTTTTTTTAATTGTATTTCACGCAATCGATTAAAAAACATTTGTGGACTTTTTAACAAATAAAAGAAACAAAATAACTCTTTTCTTCAGAATGTTGAACCTTGAACATAGAAAATTTCATTTTGCCTAATAACATTTAAACGACGTTGTAAGCTTACTCTAAGTTGTTTGAATCTGTTGAAATCTCTGTATTTAGACTGTATCTTATCTAACGATTTGGATAACACGATATGGAAAATAGTTAACTTGCTTTATGTACATTCGAGTCATGACATTACAAACTCTTCATGTTTTAAATAAAATCTCAAGGAAAACGATTGCGAATACAGTGTAACAGGTCACACCTTTTAAAACGAATATATAAAGATAAGATATTTGTATAGAAACAAACATAAACACTTTTATTTAAAAAAGATTAACAACACAAATCGAAGTAGAATTTACGTATGTCTTTATAAAAATCTCTTAATAACCGTTACATATGCATATCCATAGAATTGTAATTCTATAATACAATTGTAATTCTATAATACAGCGTCAATTAATTAATAAAACATTCCAGTCCAATAAACTAAATGTTGAACTTGGATGTCAACCTTATTAATGGGAATGAATTATAGAATAAGAATTCTGTGTGCAGATCTATTTACATGTAACTATCACAAAAAACAAACGGGGTAATAAACACGATGTGATACTGGTATATTGCAAAAACGATATCATTCGATTTAAAGCAATTATGCTGAAAGTAAATCAAAAACCACCGATTATGTTATTTATTAATTAAATCAGCCTGAATGCGTGTACTTGTGTACGGGAAAGTGTTGTTTAGCGAATGAATTATTACGTAATGTTACATTCATTTTAAAAAACTTTCTCGATCTGTATAGTAAAAAATATAGAAGTGATTCAAGACACAATTATGCCTAGCGTCCTGAAAAAAGGACATTGCAAACAGCGTAGACCCTTGAGACGCCGCATAATGCGGCGTCTCATCTGGGTCTGCGCTGTTTGCTTAAAGGAATTTCTGTAAAAATATTCTAAAAATATAAATAAATATACCAGACATCCCTAATTTGGAAATAACTTGATCCAATTTAGAAGGATGGGAAGTCCACTAGGCATAA